>NC_048299.1:61749037-61979370 GCF_013100865.1 Trachemys scripta elegans | reverse complement strand
GGGGGGGGGGGGAGGGAGGAGCAGCTGTAATGCAACCTATTACACTACACAGGCAAAGTGGTAATCAAGGCTCCCTGACATCAACGTTTATAAAAAGAAAAATACTGAAGTTAAATATTTCTTTGGCCATTTCTGGACATTGGAGCTGAGGGGAACCTGTTTTAGGTTAGCACATTAGAATCAGGAAGTTAAAGAGGTACTTTTACTAGCTACAGTAAAATTAGACAACCCAGAGGGTATGCAGATCCCATTCCAAGACAAAACTTTAACCAATATTGAGTAAACTGAATAACTGGTTCCAAGAATATTTTATTTAAACGGAAATCGGTGCAGACATTGGGTATTTTTCCTCCTCCTATTAAGCTTCATGTTTTATTAGCATTCCCACCTTTGGTCAACCATACCCATGTTTTTTCAAATATGACATATTTTAGCCTTAAAGGAAAACTACACACATATTGATCAGCCAAGAAATCTGAAGGATTTCTTAATGGGAGCACATGGTGAGGTATATGAAAACAGAGTTCTTAAACAGCAAGTTGTATTATCGATGGCAATGTTAGTTTTGGCCCATGTGCCCAATAGCTCAGAAATTCTTATGTACTAATGTAATACAGTTAGGATCACATAGTAGCAGTTAGTTTCAGATATGTAGAAAAGTGACACTGAAGCATGAACACTGGAAGGGGTAGGTATAGCATAGCATACACCAATTACACTGCTCTACAGCCAAAATGCTTCTGAAATAAATGTACTCAAACTTTACTAATTCTGGGTCACTGAGAACGAAAATGATGCTTAAAATTGTTGATTGGCTCTAGTTTTCAAGATATGCTATTGGGTCAGTATATACGACCCTTGACTTGGGAATGGCGAAGGATAAGTGAGTTATAAAGGGAAGGGATCTCAATTTAAACCAGAAATGACTAAAATACATCTTTGACTGGATCTAGGAATACATCTATGACTGGGTTTGGACACTACTTGCTTTTTAGGCAAAACAATGAATGATGCAATCTGAAGCGGGTATTGCGTCATACATGATATGAATTGCATCATGTTATTCCTAGAAGTCACGGATGATGCAATCATAACGAAGCTTACATCACTCTGCTGAATAAATTGCCCTATATCAGCTCTAGAAATCATACAGTGTCGTGCTCTCTTATTTGTAAGGATTTGATTTTGCAAAGGGACACATTTCTGTTTAGCCAAAGTGAGCAGAGATGCCTCGAACTTGTGTGAACAGTGCAGATAACTTCTGCTATGTTTGTGGTGAAGTGACTTTTGCATCACAAAAGTGCAGTATAACCACTATAGTTAAGAAAGCCTATCACCTTTATTTTGGCTGCAAAATTGGAGATCAGGACAAGAGGTGGGCTCAATGCATATGCTGCAACACTTGCGCAACAAATCTTCGCCAGTGGTTGAACAGGAAAAGGAAATCTATGCCTTTTGCAGTGCCAATGATTTGGAGAGAGCCAACAGATCATACCAGCAATTGTTACTTCTGCATGGTGCCTCCAGTTGGGAAAGGTGTGTCAAAGAAGAAAAAGTGGACTGTGCGTTATCCAAAAACATTCCATCAACTATACGCCCAGTACCCCACGGAGAAGGACTGCCGGTTCCTGATGCACCAGAATCATTCTCACTTGAGTGAGACGAGGAAGAGGAAGAGGATGAAACTTCTGGTCCTGAACCATCAATGTCACAGGACCCACATTTTCTCCCATCCTCCTCCTCCGAATCACACCTCATAACACAAGGTGAACTGAATGACCTTGTCAGGGATTTGGAACTACCCAAGAGTAAGGCAGAGCTGTTGGGCTCCAGACTACAGCAGTGGAATCTCCTGGCAGGTGATGGTAGGGTTTCCATGTTCTGTGACCGTCAAAAGGATCTTGTCCCATTCTTCTTCATGGAAGGTGATCTTGTATCCTGCAACAACATTGATGGTGTGATGGCAGCCCTCAACGTCGTTCACGATCCAGATGAGTGGAGGCTGTTCATTGATTCATCCAAGACGAGTCTTAAAGCTGTTTTACTGCATAATGGCAATGTTTTGCCATCAATTCCAGTTGGTCATGCAGTCCATATGAAGGAAACGTATGACAACATGTAACAACTTTTGAGGTGCATAAACTACGACCAACATCAGTGGCAGCTTTGTGGCAATTTGAAGGTTGTTGCTCTCTTGCTTGGTCCGCAGACTGGATACACAAAGTACTGCTGTTTTCTCTGCGAATGGGATAGTCGTGCAAGAGATTCCCACTACATCAAGAAAGGTTGGCCACTCCGACAGTCATTGGAGCCTGGGAGGAAAAGTGTTCAGCATCCGCCACTTGTTGAATCAAGGAAAATTTTGTTACCACCCTTACACATCAAGCTGGGTCTGATGAAGAACTCTGTCAAGGCCATTGACAAAACACAAACAGCTTTCAAGTACCTCCGTGGAAAATTTCCAAGGTTAAGTGAAGCTAAGATAAAGGAAGGTGTCTTTGTTGGTCCTCAGATTCGTGAACTTCTTCGAGATGATGCATTTGACCATGCACTGCGTGGCAAGGAAAAGACGACACGGAAAGCCTTCCAGTTAGTGGCAATACATTTTCTCGGAAAAAACAAGGCAGACAGCTACAGGTTGTTGGTGGAAAACCTCATAAAGGCATACAAAAGCCTTGGTTGCAACATGTCACTAAAGATACATTTTTTGCACTCTCATCTAGATTTTTTTCCACCAAACTGCGGAGCAATGAGCGACGAGCACGGCGAGCAATTTCACCAGGACATTGCAACAATGGAGAAACGCTATCAGGGCAAATGGAGCCCATCAATGCTTGCAGACTATTGCTGGACAGTGACAAGAGATGCTCCATTTAATGAATACAAGAGACAAGCCAAGAAGCGTCGAGCAGACACTGAATAGGACTAAACTATGTACATAATAGTTTTTCGCCTTTTGTTTCATAATAAATTTTATTTATATAACCCTTTTGCTGATTTTTAAAGTGTTACATAAACAGGACAGATGAAATATTATCATGTAAAGCAACCATAAACACATGAAAAGACCTAGGTTTACAATTTATGATTAAAACTCTACTATCTACACAATATACATAGACATAAAATGTAAAAAATTAAATATCTTAGAAACAGTAACCAATCACTTGTTTTAATTGTCATATTTTAATTCAGCACATCAAAATACATAATAAATAGCACATTTTATCTCTGAAGCAGACGACTTCTCAAAAATTCTAGACCAGTGTTATTGAGTGAAAGAGGATGAATCATGAATACTGTTGCTTATGGAAATACGAACTGCTTTTCCTGTTGAACCTCGTGTTTTCATTGCCATCTTTGAAACTTTCACCAGCCAAGTCACTTTAGGTGTGGTCTTTGAGAAATGCCAAGTTTAGTTTGGTAGCTTTTGGTCCAATATGATTCCAACGGATGGTAACAAAGGTTTGGAGTTCACCAAAGCTTGATGGTCTTTAGATTTAGGGTTTTAATTTGGAGCCATCCCTACTTGGAATAGTAAGGTCTCTCTCTCTCTCTCTCTCTCTCTCTCTCTCTCACGCACACACATTCTGTGGCTGCTCTTCCCTCTCCAGCCTCCTCCCTGACCAAAATCACCACCTGCCTGGAACCACTGTAATCATTCCCATCACAATGCATATCAGAGGCCAGGCTTACTTCCTTTCTCCCAAGTTTGAACCCAAACTTGGACAGGATGTAACTTACTTCATCTTTCAAGAATAATGTTGCATTCTTGCCCTCACTACTACTACCCTTTCTTTGGGGACTAATATTCAAATGTAAGGAGTCTGCTCTTGCTGCCATGCAACTTTTTAATGAAAGATCTAAGTTCTAAGGGTGAAATTTATGCCAAATTTTATTGAACTGGGAAAAAAGGTTTTCCCCATATGAGTACCCAGAATCCATTTCAGGTGGGCAAAATAATGTACCTGTGATTGTGACAGGTGAAGAGTGTTAACCAAGGAAACCTCACTCAATCTATTAATTGGTTTGGAGTGTGGGAAGAATAATTTGAACTGGATTTCTATGTCTATCTGAGAAGAACTTAAGGTATGTCCATAGACTGATCCTCCAAAACGTATAATTAATGACTCCAGAGAGTATGAGACACTGAGAAATTCTTTAAAAGGTTATCCTGAGTTCTAAAATGACATATTTTAACTATAATCCATCATCAGATTAGATCCCCAGTCCATTTAAATATTCAATACTTATACATAATGATATCAATCACTCACACAAGGAATTGAGGTCCTTTAAATCCCTCATCTTTGTTCTTATCACCAGTCTTTATTGTAAGCATGCAGGGCAATTTACCATCCTAGGTCTGTGTATGGATTGCCACTGACATCAGGGAGAGCTGCATGTTGCCTATCAGGGGCACAGTTTGGCCTTCAGGAAATTCTTCTTAAATGAGACCAAAGGGAACGGTCCTGCACTGAATTGCTAATAGATCTCTAATGTCCATGATCTGTGAAATCGAGTCCGCTTCCTTACAGCAGTCCCGGGTTTACAATGGCTTCAGTGGCTCCATGGAGCCGGGCCCATGTTCAGAAGGGTCCCGGCCTGCTCGGCTTGCCCTGTGCCCCAAGACCCCTCTGGTTCCCTCGGCCCACCACTTACTCCTCTCAGCCTGTCTGCCTGCTGCCTCCTCAGCTCCACCCACCAGCTTCTCTCTGCCCCCTGGCCGGACCCCAGTGCACTTCCGGCTCTGGGCAGTCTCTGCTTCCCACCATCTGTGGGGCCCCACCTATCTCCCCGGAGCTGAACCACCTGGGACTGGTGCAGAAGCCTGGCCGGTCTCAGCCCAGGGGCGGGGAAAGGGAAAAGGACAGTGCGGGAAGCTTGGCTGGGTCCCTCCAGGGGAAGTGCATCTTGAGGGAGCCTGGCCAGAGCAGGCCCTGGCCTGGCTAATCACACCACTCCCGAGGGACCAGAGCGATTCTCTGCCCCGGGACCAGCTCTGGCTGCACTGCCGGCTCAGCCTGGCAGACACAGTTGCCTCCCAGCAGGGCCAGTGAGTGCGGTCGGGAGGCAGGGCGTGGGGTAGTGGGTTTCTTGCAGGGGCAGTGCTGGGATCTGAGGGGACAGGGAAGATGTGTATGTTGGGGCACTAGGGAATGGGAAAATCTGAGCCCATTAATGGGTTTGGTAGCCCAAGACTTCTGCTTACAAACCCTAGCTCCTCAATAAAACAATCTGAAGGAATTTCCCCCTCCAACATATGGAACAATATGGCCCACTGTTACTAATTGTAATACTTCTGTATACTATTATTACTATATCTAAGGAGAGACACATATGGAATCATGATCACTTTGCTATCGATATATCTATCACTCGGTTGAGAACCCGTAGAACAGAGTTATAAATCTTCCCCAGCATTGGAATAGTCTGCGAGTCTTAGCTGAGAGTATTTTGCTCAAATAGGATTCCTATGTTCATAACAAGGACATTTGGAGAAACATTGCACTTATGGCAAAGCAGCAAGGCACATTGTGCTGTGAACATTTTTAGAAATTAACTTCCACCATAATTTGTTGCAGCATATACCACACTGCCTCAAGTAACTTTGTCTCACCCTCTTGTTACATCTTTCCTGAGACAGCTGCTCTTTCCTCCCACTTGGTACATCAAGGTATATTCAGTCCAACTGGATTGAGTTGGAGGCAAATTTTGGTAGGTTTTTCTTGCCATCATAATTAAGCACATGAAAACTGCATATTCCAATAACACAGATTGAAAAGAGAGGTGGAGAGAAATATGAAAACTTCTAAGAATCCCTGATTTATAAGATTCAAAATATCTCACATAATTTATTATCTAGTTATGTATTTTCTTCACCACATTTGGCTTTGAAACACTCACTTAAATACAAACATACCCTCTTTTACTTATGTGGTGTAATATAGTAAGTGCCAGGATTCAGAGCTGGTAAGTGGGCACTTTCATTAAATCCATGAATTCTCTAATGTAGTAAATACCAGCATACATGAACACTGTTTGTATGGGATGATCCTATTCTCCCATGCCTCAGTTGTTGCTCTCTCCTTTAGATTAACTCAGTAATCCCTTACAAGTATTTGAAGGTGGAAGATGAAGTCATTCAAGTTAACACACCTTAAATCAGTAGGCAACCAAAAGAAATCCTGTTGATCTCCACAGACTTTTCCATGCAGGAATAAAATCTCACATGAGAGGTACCAAATGCTTCTGCATATATCTAACGGAAGTGCTGCTTCCTCTCTACTCTTGGTTTACGCATGAGACTCCAATTGACGGTAATGGGAGCCACATGGAAGCATCCAAGGGTAGAATTTGGCTCACGGAAAATAACATCCCACTCAAAACACGAAGTCCCAAATCCCGTTAGTTGAATGCTCTGGAGATATTGAGGCATAGGCATATTCAGCACCAAGAAGTTAGCTCTTTTCTTGGCACCAATACCGTTGAAGATCCTTCTGTGCAGTGGGGAAATAGTAAATATGGAAATAACCACTCTCTTGTTACCATCACCTGCAACCTGAACTTTGAATACCAGCTAATACACCCCATGTGCAACATTCTTTCCCCAAGAAAATAGCAGTTCCCTTTGGTCAGAATGTACTCTCAGATAAATGCTAACAAGGGCAGGCAACACATCCTACTCACAAAAACTTCTTGGGTAAGAGAAACATAGAGCTAGATTCTCTGCTGCAGCACAATGGGGCTGGAAAGAGGCAGATCTCCCCAGTTTGGGAATTATCCCAGTGTTGGGGAATCTCTAGCTAGTGTAACTCTGGCATTGCTGGCTCCCACACCACCAGCCCCTGGTAGGTGGCATGGTGAGGGCCTGGCTGTGCCCTGCACCACCTGTTCTCAGCTGGTATAATGACCACTGGGTGAATATAACCATCTGGCATGATTTAGGGGAGCCCTTTGGAATTAATAATATTTTGGAATTAGTAATAATGTAGGGATATTAACACAACGCTAATTTTAACCATGAATTCCTTTATTAAGTCCAAAGGCCAAACAGTATTTTACACAATTGCTCTAAACATGCCTAGCAGTCTAAAGAATAAGCAGTCACTACACCCAACACAGTAACAAAGTATTCATAAGCATGTGATCA
Organism: Trachemys scripta elegans; assembly: GCF_013100865.1. NCBI lineage: Eukaryota > Metazoa > Chordata > Testudines > Emydidae > Trachemys > Trachemys scripta. The sequence continues at coordinate 61,972,217 of NC_048299.1, read as the reverse complement.
GTATACTTACAGATAGGCCAAAACTAGGGGAAACTGTCTCATCCTAATGTTCTCTAGCACGATCAAGTCAGATCTCACCAAGAACCCTCAGATTCATAACTCTTTTTATACCCTTCAACAAACACATGATGTCGTAGCCAATTACTACGTTAGCTAACAGCCAATTGGAGACAGTTCACCCTTATTTCCAGTCTTAATCCAGATAAGATTTACAACCTCCTTTTCCCCCAAGGCCTCTCCTCCTTCCTGCTGACCAATATCTTTTTCATTGCACCTGGGAGCACATAGGCTTTACTTTTTAAAATAACACTGGTATGTGGAATAGGAAGGTCCATGTTGGCTCCTTCTAAGTCAGATTTTCTTTGTTTTATTTAAAACTCTCTGCAGTCGCCCCAGTTGGTCATAGGTCTTTTTAGAAAGTTTCCCTTAACTCAATCGTTATTCTTTGAACCAGATGTCCTCCCTGCTTCATTCCTTTTGGCCTTATAACTTTCAAGGCCTTCCTTCTGTTTGCTAGTTAGGGTCTTTCTTTACCATGCATATATTTCTGTGACCAAATTTAAGCTAACTCTAATTTCAGATTTAGTCCACAAGACCTAAGACTGCTCTAACTTACCCTGGAACTGGAATAGAAACAACATTAGAATTGGGAAGCTATGCCAAGCTTGCTTGTTGTCCCCATCCTGTCAGGTGCACCTGACAGATACCGGGCACAGCTGAGAATGCCCATAACATTGTTGCCTATGCTGATTTGACTTGCAGAATAAAGTGTGCAAATTGCTGTCTGTGTTCTCTGTATGTCGTTTCAAACAGAGAAAATCCCTGCATCAATAATTAACAGTGAAATCCCACTTCCATGCAACTGTAATCACCCATATGTGTCCAATGTCTGACGTGTGTCTGTGATCTAGGAGATTTGTGTGCGGTGGGGCAGAGGATGTAAAAATCTGGGCCTGATTTTCCTTTCATTCATGCCAGTTTTACATCAGTGTCACTCCACTGAGTGTGTGGGGACAACTGGGTCCTAATTTTGCTCACCATTGCCTTGCACCTTATGTGACCCATTCCAACAGTGTAACATGAGTTTAAAATGCTACCGGTACAGAATAGTAGTCGTTTTAGAGTCACTTTGCAGAGTTAAATAACTGCAAAAGTTTCAGTGAATCCAGCCTTAAATCTCTTACTGTGCATTAGGAAACAATCCGCCTCTTTCCATCATCTCAGTGAAGAACAATAGCTTTCGTTTGAAAAGAATCCATTAACCTCCAGAAGTTTCTTTAAATAGAGACCTTCAGTAGTTGGACTTTTCACATATATAATAAATCATTTTGGGGGGTTAGTGTGGAGGCTTGTGGCAACTAGTTGGTTGTAATAATTAATATGATCATTCTTCATTGTTATTACTTTAATAAGGTAAACACCCTATTAAAATAAACGGAAACAGTTGGCTCTAGCCAAGTCATTGCAATTGTGCTAAACAGTTTAATAACCCCACAATGTAACTGGAAAGAATAAATTAATCCCCAAAGGTTCTTACTGGGAGCTTTTGACGTTATTAGCTTTAAAGTTAGTCATACAAAAGAAGATCCCAAATTTTGAGTCTACTCAGATTTCCCAGTTCCTGAGAGTTTCTGCACCTGTCTTGATGTTAATAAGGTTCTTTTCAGCAGAGGGTATACTGACAATACGTGGGAAAGATGACAATGGACTAAACACAAAATGCTGTAAAATGCACCAAGTAAACAAACAGGAACAATAAGGAAAAAAAATTGTTTCTAACTCCTTTCAATTATAGTGATCTTAGTGTGACTTTTAACTATAGCATGTATAAAATATTCAGATATAAAAGTGATGTTTAAGATGACAGCAATCCTCTTCAAGCTTAAACCTCTGGTTTTAGTTACTTATACGTTTCTTAAAAACACAAACAAAACTCCTTTTTTTTTTTTTTTACAGAAATGAATTGTTTAGGATTTTTTTTTATAAAAACAGAGAGATGGATTTTTAGGGTTATCTCAGCATGAAAACATTATTCACATGCTAAGAAAATATTGGGTTTTTTCTGTCCATCAGTAACTCTAAAATGATCATGTTTGCAAACTTCCAATGTACCTAGATGTGAAGGAGGATTAGTGCCTTTGAAATAGAAGAAGAATCTTGGTTTTGAAGTAAGTTATGTATTTTTCAAGATAGCTGCTCAGCCTGTTCAGTATACTTGTTTTCTTAGGTCTTAATCCTGTAATGACCCCTGGACAGATCCCTGGACCAGCACACAGCCTTACTGAAATCAAACTTGTGAGGAGCATATTGCAAGATTAGAGCCTTAATTAAAAAAAGATGCAGTAGGCACTTGCAGATCAGAGTGAGGCTTTTCCTTTATCACTGTCGCACAGCAAGTCTCTCTCTCTCTGTCTCCTCCAAAATGTTTGAAGATTTACTCCAGGTGAGCATTTTCCAGCCATCATCAGCCTGAGCTTTTCAATTTGTCACCTCTGTCACATTTCACAACCTTTCAGTGTTAGTTACAGTAAAAAGGAGGAAGGATATGGAGTCAGAAGAGTACAGCAGAGAATGGAGCAAGGGAGCAAAGAAATACAAGGATAATATTGTTAGATAATAAAGATAATCTGGATCATTTAATTTGTTTTGACTCCTTAGGCTGGCATTTATTTATAAGTAATATTTTTCCATAGTTTATTGTAGGCAGTGGTAAACCTTGCTATGACCATCTGCTCAGACACCAGTTTCCAGTTATTCAATGAAGTAACTGTTCTCTTGTCCACGGTTTTAGCAACCCCATCTGTATGCTTCACTTGTCCACTTGAATGTCCAGAATAAAGGAAAGTATAATTTCCAACTGTGAACTCTCCTGTACCCCGCCAACGTGTCTCCTGTACGGAAGCCAAGGAAACTTGTAACTTCCTTAACTCCTCTGCTTCTAGCTCAGTCTGGCCTGGAGCGAATAGAGTTCTAACATGCCAGCTTGCAATACGTGTAATATGTATTTAGCCATTATCTGAAATCCATGACTATCTGGGTAAAAATCTGTATAAGTCAGTCTGACTTGTTGTACTGTGTTTAGGTCAATTGACTTGTTAGGTCAACCCATCCTATCCAGCTCATGGAAATGCCATTATCACAACCTCCTGGCTGCTAGGAATAGGTATCTGAATTACACCCTAGTCCACTTGACCTTCCAAGGCTCACAAGCTTTGACTGCTCGGATTTGAAATCAAAGCTTTCTTTCTCCCAGACAGACTTGTTTACAGAGGCTAAGAAAGCCCTTTCTGCTCCAGTTTGAAATCAAGAAAAAGATGGATGCAACTGGAGCCAAATTTGATCTTGATAAGGTAAAGAATAGCTCTGGGAGGGAGGCATACAAGATGATGCTTGGAAGGCGTTTCACATAATTAATTTGCAATGATGAAGAAATCTCACTTCAGACTGGAGAAGAAATATTCAAGAAAGCAATACAAAATACAGCGGAAGACATAAGCAAGCAAGGAAAAGTGGGACAAGCAATGAAACAAGAACATTACAGGAAAAGTATAAATGAGGCAAGTCTGATTGGAAAGCTGAAGAAGTAAAAGCATTGTGCAAAATGATGAAGAAATCCCAAAGCTCTGACAAACAAAAGTTCTGGAAAGAAGCAGCTCAACAACAAGAGGAGGCCTCAAGAAAACAAGATCTGCAAAAAGGTTATGTTGTATGGAAACACCATCAGACAAACAATAAGAAAAATCTGACACCAAAAATGCCAAAGAGCTGCTGGAAGTATGGAAGGAGCATTTTGACAAAGAGCTGAATCCTGTAGTTCATCCGGTTGCGAGCATTCTAGACGTGCTAAATGAGCAGCCTGCAAGGCAGAAACGATATCAGCATTGACCCACTATCAGAAGAAGAAATCAAAAGAGCAGTAAAGCAGTTAAAAAGGGGAAAGCTGCAGGAATAGACAATATAATAGCTGAGTTGCTAAAAGCCGATGGGACAAGGGCTATCAAAGCATTAGGAAAAATAAGTAAGAAGGTATAGGAGCAAGAGGAGATACCAAATGACTGGCTATAGGCAATGGTTGTACCAGTCCTGAAGAAAGGAGATCCTGCTGATCCGAATAATTATAGACATATAAGCTTATCAGTACCAGAAAAATCATGATGAAAGTAATTGTCAAAAGATTAAGGCCAGAGTTAGAGGAATAAGTAGGTGAAGAACAATGCAGTTCCAGATGAGGCCGAAATTGCATTGATCAGATATTCATGCTCAGACAGTTGATGGGGAATTACTGTTTACATTGACTTCACAATGGTATTTGATTCCATTTGGAGCATTATGAAAAGTAGTAAAATCATATGGAGGTCCAGAAAGGATGACAGTATTTATAAAAGTTAGATATGAAGATGCCAGTAGAGCAGTAAGAATTGGTGGAAAATTAAGCAACTGGTTCAAGTCAAAGTTTGTTGTAAGACAAGAAGGCATGGAAACACCATCACTTTTCATCGTGTTCTTAAATTGGACATTAAGAATTGTAGACAAATTGGAGGGTGTGACATTGTCTCCTTAGCTTATGCAGATGACGTCATAAAACTGGCAGACAGGTTAGAATTAATACTCTTTGCTGCCTCGGAAAGTTGGTGTAGTTGTCTTTGACTTACAATAAATACCAAGATGAAGTGGTTGTGTCTTGGAAAAGGTACCGTACATAAATGCAACAGTGATTAAATTCACAGAACAAGTAAAATCTTATTTGAACTTAGGAAGCTTGATCAGTGCTAATGGTTCACCAAGGATGAGATTAAAAGAAGATGTGCGTTAGCTACAAGTGCAGCATAAAAGATGATAAAATTATGGGCTGCTAGAAACATTACATTTGGTACCAAAGTGAAATTTTATCAAACTAGTGTACTAGCAGTAGTCTGTGGTCTGGAAGCAGTTACATTTAAAACAGACATCAGAAGGCTGAAGGCAGTAGAGATGGGAGTTCTTCAGAAAATGGCAGGTGTAAAGTGGAATGGTTTTAAGAGAAATGAAAATAGAAGACATGTAGGATGTGAAGTCAGGGTGCTGGCTGCAATCAAAAAGATTACTATTGTAGCGCCCTGTCTCCACCCAGTTACCTTCTTTAATGCCAATCTGCTTACAGGCTTTGATGGACAGGTCTGGATCCCGCTACCGATTCAGCAGGGTGTATCTTCTTTGTTTTTTCCTATGAATTTATTTGGCGGTGCCTCCACCCCTCTCGCTCCTTCCTGGCAGAGTCACCAGGGCAGCTTGGGAGGAAAATTCTAACCACAGGGTAATTCCCACTTACTTGCCAGATAGTTGGAGACTTCCAAGAAATAACACAAACACATACAATATATTCAACATAATAATTATATTAAACAGGAGACAAATATAACATAACAGGGTAAAACACTACTTTTAGGGTCACCAGTGCCCATTCTGATAATACCTGTAACTTTCCCCAATCCCGTGACTTGATGTAGCAAATGTAAGATTAGCGTCCCATTGGTATGCTTACTTTATTGGGGCCCTTGATGACCTATGACCACAAAATTCTTCTCTGCAGTGGTTTAGCAGTGTGGCTGACTGGGTTCAGTACAGCCCAAAGGACTCACAAGTGGGAGAAGATGGTAAAACCCTCCACAGGTTTAATATGCAGCAGGTTATAAAATCCCCAAACCCTTACTCCCTGGCTTGAGGACACAGTTCAGGGAGTAGGGGGCCCCCAAAACAAATTCCCTGACTAACTAAAAGATGGTGCACTCACAAAATCCATGAATGATCCTCAGATTCAGAGATGACTCCGGACTCCTCAGTCACTGCAGAGGGGCTGGCAGGGATCCTCTTCAGGCAGGAATCAGGCTGCTTCGGTCCCAGGATTTCCCCTGACCACAAAGGGGTGCAGGGCTCAAGGTGCAGATTACACAACTGTACTAAAATCCAAACTGTAGTCTCCTAGCCCAGCGTCCAGACACACACACAGCAGGCAGCAGCCTTGAACTAGCAGACAGAGCAGAGCTGACCATGTGGTGACTGGTCTCACCTAGGGAGCTGGAGGGCTAACTCAGCCTGGCTGGGGAAGTTTCCTAGCAAAACTCTACAAACTGGGAATCATCAGTGGAGAAGGAAAAGCCCAGCTGAGGGATCTTGCTTTCAGGTCCCTGGAGGCCAGTTCTCAGGGGGAACCCTGCATGCAGGCCTGGGACTCACCAGATCCCCACTCAGCCAGTCCTGCCCTTCACCTGGCTGGCTCCAGACTGACTCAAAAAATGGCTTCTCCCTGGGAAGGGCTTCTCACTCCCTAGTGGTTGCTGGGCAGACTCTGAGTCTGCCTTGGCTCTCCCTCCCTACCAGGAACAGTGTGCCTCTCCCTGAGCTGCCAGCAGACAGAGCCCCAGGAATCTAGGTAATTTCCTTGGGGGTTACACTATGGTAGGGATACTACAAAAAACAAACAGATTATAAGATGCCAAAGAAAATAATGCAAACACAAGGCCAATCATACCTAGAGGCCAGCCACCAACTAGATAGTGGGATATTGTATGGAGGGACATGTCCAGGCTGGGCTTAATAGAAGAACAGGTTGTGGAGAGGAACGAGCGGCACGCTATACTGCTCCTCATGTCTGCAAAGATGCTTTGCGATGAGATAGGGTGACCAGATAGCAAATGTGAAAAATCGGGATGGGGGTAGGGGGTAATAGGAGCCTATATAAGAAAAAGACCCAAAAATCGGGACTGTCCCTATAAAATAAGGACATCTTGTCACCCTAGGATGAGAAGAAGACTACTTAACTTTTCATTCACTCTTAGTATATTTACAAACTTCTGACTGCTGACCTGAAGAATAAAGATCACAGTGGAAGCTTCCTGTGTGTGGGAGGGCTGTGGAGGAAACCGTGAGCATGCAGCCCAGGAATGAAGAAATGGGGAAACTACAAGTACGTCATCTCTTCAATAGCATTCAGATAGCAGGAAATTCATTTTCAGAAGACAGAAATATTCCACTCTCTCCTCTATGCCAGGATCACCCAAAAAAGTTTGGTTTGGAATGGGAATAAAGTGCCTTCATCGGGGATATGTTGTGAGGAAGATAATACTCAAAAGATGTAAGAGACTTCCAGCTCAAGCACTAAAGATTCAGTTCCTTGCACTCTCTCTTCTTTTTGTTCTCTTCAGGTTCTTACACTGCACCCATCACCATAGTAGCTGAGTGCCTGTCCTTTGTATAAATGAGCAGCTACATTAATCAGATCAGCCCTTTCCATTAAGCTAGGCTAGAATGTCCCAAATGTCTGAAGAGTGCTACGGAGGCTCTGTGATACTGAATTATTGGCAGATCCTGCTACGTTGATTATTTGATTACTCTTGTATTCTCCAATAACAGCAATCACATTATTGTGCTAGAGCTTTCACCCGTGTAGAATTTAGGACTGGAAGGGACCTCCTTGCACATCAAGTCCAGTCTCCTGGCTATTGCAGGCAGCCGCATCATATAATCCCCTTCATAAATGTATCAAGCTTCATCTTAAAGCTAGTTAGGTTGTTAGCCTTCAGTGCTCCTAGTAGGAGGCTGTTCCAGAACCTCACTCCTCTGATGGTTAGAAACCTTCTTCTGTTAGGAACCAACTCTTGACTGGGAGATATATATATATATATAAGAAACAAAAGTGGACAAATGAGACGTTGTTTATGCCTTATTTAGCACCTTCCTCGATTTCTCTCTTTGTTGTGTTGTTTTTATTCACTTACAAATACAAAATGACATATGATACATAAGCTAAAATGGAACAAATAAATATGGGACTGGGTGGCTCAAGGGATTATTAGTGAGACAGGACCTTTTCCTTTAAAGTTGCAGTTTGAGATGTAGTAATGACCAGTCATTGTTATCACTGAGTGGCTCGTTGGTGGTCTATCTCAAATTAATTGGTAGCTTGATTTTATTATTTATGTTATCATAGCACCGAGGACCCCCAGGAATGGACCAGGACCCCATGGTGCTAGGCAATATGCAAACACAGAACAACAAGACAGCCCCTGCCCTAACGGGCTTACAGTCTAAGACAAGAGGAAACTGATGGACACAGACTGACAGGAGAGTATAAAGAAATAACCTGACAGTGTTGGTCAGCATGGTAGGCTGTGGTCTCAGGCCTCATCTGAGAGCCCATGAAGTAATGGATAGGTGGAATACTTTCTTACTGCTAAAGGGGATTAAAAAAATGAGGCACATTAGTAGATGTAGGGAAGCTTGTGCTACTGACAGGATGAGCCTATTCTATGGGTGTGAACAGAGGACTTCAGGGCAAGCCATCTGGCAGTTAACGCAACATACACTAGAAAACATTGTATACTGTGCTTTAAAAAATGGAACGGCAAAACAGCCAGCTTGTTTGAAGAGGTGCAGAACAGGCTGTTCTGAACTTCCCAGTTACATCACTAGAGGGCATGGTGGGCTGTAGAAACAAAACTGCTTCTTTGCTTCTGACCTGACTCATATTTTCTCCTCCTTTAGTGGCATCATTGAAACTGCAGCAGCAGAGTGACTAGGCCGAGTAAGTGCCATTTACAAAGCAAATATGTCTGCTTCCTGGGTATTTAGTTAACTTTAAAATGTTGTCCAATCTCTCCACAACTGTTATATATGAATCCATATAAGTGGAATGTAGCTGTCCTCCCATGCCAGCCCCTGAGAGCCACAGCTCAGGCACTGAAAACATTTCTCTGTATTAGTGACTATTTTGTTTTCCAAAGCCAAGTGTAGTATCCGTTTAATAGATAATCCAGGATCTAGCAGGGGAATACACCTTGCACGTGCAAGGGAACGGGCTCCATCTAATGGATCTTTTTCATCTGTAACTAACCATGACCCTAAATTCCTCCTTAGTTTCCTCTAACCCACAAGATGCTTCTAAGACAATTGTTGCAGGAGCTGGTTCTGTCCAGTAAAACCCCTATCTTAGACAAGCAAACAAATCTTCCTGATATCTTGTAAATTAAAACTTAATTTTGTGACTTGTATGCATTGCCACATGGATTGGTGGTATTGGTTGGGATGCTGCTGAGAGGAGCTAGGTGGATGACTGGGTCTAATGAAGGGTTGAAGAGAATGATAAAGGAAAAGCAAACAGGCACAGCCTCCACCGGGTTTATGCTCACTTTTGACAGGTAATTGAAACACAATAGGGGAGCTAGTCACATTTAGCTGCTGGTAGTTGACTGCAGAGTGTGGAATACAGATCTGAAATCCTTCCCTTCCTTGTGAAGATCTGGGATGCACAGCTGAGGCTTGACTCACTGGTGTAAACCAGAAAGATTTGGCAAATGGTTCACAAAAATCTCAGCTGATTTCAGCATGAGCTCCTAAACCTGAAAGGAGGTGACTTACGCTTGCATAGGTCTTCTTCACAAAACATTCACACATCTCTGGTAATTGCTAGCTGCCCCTCAAGTCATGAGAGTTGGCTTTTACATTTGTCAGTAGGCACTAATAGGACCCTAAGAACTTGAAATCTAATCATTTTCTTGAAATCCGTTAAAAGAAGTTTCCCAGATACTACACCAGTTTCTGAAGCCCCACCCCCAATCAATTTTTGTGGCTTTGCACACTCCGTTCCTATTAAAAATGTTTTTTCTGTCTCATGTTTCTAAGTCAAAACATAAGCAAGAGAAGAAAATGACTATGTAAAAGTAGGAAGAGGAATGAAACTGATTATGCACAAAGTGGTGTCAAGTGAACAAAGTAATGAACTGAAAAAGAGACATTTTTCCCCCTCATCTCTTGCCGTTATTCTATCTTGGGCCACAAATACTGAAAATACTTACACACATGCTTAAGGTTTAGATACTTGAGTAATCCCAAAGATTTCAGTGGGATTGCTCTCATGCATAAGGTTAAGCACAGATGTATGTGCTTGCAGAATTGGGGGTTTAGGCAATGTAACAATGTTAGGGGAAAATCCAGATGGGGAGGTCCCCTTCAAAGCCGGATCCTGCTCCCATTGATTTTAGTAGCAAAATTACCTTTAACTTCAGTGGTAATTAAACCATAAACTCTCAAGCTTCTCAATAGTTCTGTGAAATTAAAAGGAAGAGGGCTGCCTGTGATACAATTATAATAATCAATGTACCCAATATGGAATAATGAAAATACAGTTCGACTAATAATAGACAATTGCAGGTCATTCTTGAAGTGCAATCCTTTGTGGTACTTATGAAAGGACTGGAGACTGGATTTCAGGGAATCCTCATTTATTCCTTAAAGGATGTGAATTCATTATGTTATGTATAGCTCAACTTTGACTTTAATTATGATTAGTTTTAAGGTATTTTTAATATAGACATTTAAATAGGATGGGAAAAACATCAAGGAAAGATGTGTGAATTTATTTTGAAAATGATTAATAACATTGGATTTAAAATTTCTTAGAAGAAGAAAAACTGGGACTTTAATTCCTAAAACAAAATGTTCCGATATTTGACCATGTATTTCCAGACCTCAGCCAAAGGGCTGTGATTAAGGAGAGCAACAGATATTTGTGAAACTACTTCTGTAATACTAAACACAAGTAACAGGAGTCAAGATTGCTACATATATTATTGTGATTTTGATTCTCATGTGTTTGGATTTTTTAATATCGCAAGCGTAGCATTAGGCAAGGATATCGTTGTCTTTATTACAATCAGGATGGTGTAGTGAAACGAAGAACTTTTTAGAGAATGAATATACTGTGGGGAAATTCAATAAATCTTTATAAAGGGAGAAAAGATCTTTTATGTGTATATAACATATAAATAAGCTTGCTGTGCATTCTGCAAATGTTGCCTACGGCTAAAGGGGTAGTGTATTGCAAATCAACAGTAGGTCCCATGGCACACTACGGTATATTTTATTGGGTTTTTACCTTAAGGTAAGGACTTTTATTAAGAATATACAAGCATGCACATAGCTAAATACCTTGTTTTTCACAGTGCTCTATACATAATATCTTTTATTTGCTTCATTAAATGTTGCTGTAATTAATGCATTTAATAGGAATCCAGAGGTAACAAATATAAAATTTACTGTGGTTTAAAAAAGCATTTTGGTTACTAGATTTTCCATTAGCAAGTGATGCTGAGTTAACGCCTCAAAATATTTTTGCACTCAGACCAGTAATCTGCTACTAAAACAGGTGATGTTTTCAGCAGTGTATGGGAAAAGAAATTCCACATAAATTACCCTTATGAAGGAGTTAGTATATATTTAGAGGAAGGCAACACCAAAGGGTATCTTGAAAATAATCCAAGGAAAAAATTACAAGCTTGATAAGTAGATGTCTGTATAAGTACTGGGGCTTGACGGATTGAGTTATTAGGTGTAGAAAGGTACAGTCTAGAAAAACCTGAACCATTTGAGTTTGAAAGTAAACAGTAAGCAACAATGAAGAATTGAATACATAAAAGTGCTCAAAGAGGGCCCCGTCCTCCAAACCTCATTCATATTGAGTAACCTCATTAACCTCAGTGTGAATGAAGATTACACACGTAGGTAAAAAACAGGGGGGGGGGGGGAATCCTATAACTGGGCAAATATTTTCCTGCAACTATTTTGTATGTAACCATATGCCTGTGTAGGCAATGGGACTCCAGTGATCCCCTTTGCCTCTGCATATAACCATGGTCTTACTGAACATTCATCTGCCTGCCCATTCATGTGACCTCTCACAACCTCTTAGGGAGGGCAAATTAAAAGATATTTCAGAGACCTGGGAAATATTGTTATAGAGCCTCAGACCTCAGTGGTTCAGGCGCCAAATTAGCGATCAACGTTACCCAAAAGAGCCACCTTATTGTGAATTCATTGTTTCATTTACTGTAGTACTATATATTCATATTTAAATAGTCTGACAGGAAATATTTAGTTATAATTCTCACAGCACAATGACTGACCAAGTATTATTTTCCAACTACAATTGATTAATAATTTAGTAAAACCATCCTGATTGGTTAATAACTTAGACTGGTTAATAATTAAATCCCACAGTGTTTTAATGTCATGTGCTGCAAAGAGCTGCCGGAGACACATTAAAGAGTTACTTGCAGGTAACGCGCCTCAGTCTGAGCATCACTGTTATAGACTATGTGTATGTGTATCTCTATATAGAATCTAATATAAACCAAGAGGCAAATACAATCTCAATGTTAAAAGCAATGACATTTGAAAAATCTTGTAAGATTAAAAGGTGGACACGCTTTGAAGAACACAAGTAGGAAGCCATGGAGCTCGCCTCTCTTTAAAGACAGGTATTACAAGTCCTAGAAAGGACTTGACTGACCAGTCCTCAGGCAGGCAACACTTGTCTGCCTAAAGCAGAGGCCTGGGAGGCCCCCAAGCTCCTGGCCCAGGAGGCTCGCCTCCAGCCCCTCCCCTGCTGTCCTCCCTCCCCCGCAGCCTCAGCTCGCTCACTCCGCCGCCGGCGCAATGCTCTGGGTGTCGGGGCTGTGAGCTCCTGGGGCAGCGCAGCTGCAGAGCCTGGCCTGACCCGGTCTCTGTGCTGTGTGGTGGTGGTAGCAGTGGTGTGGCCCAGCTCCAGTCGGGCAGCACAGCTGTAGCGCTGCCAGCTGCCGGTGCTCCAGGCAGCGCGGTAAGGGGGCAGGGAGCATGGGGGGTTGGATAGAGGGCAGGGGAGTTCGGAGTGGTGATCAGGGGGCGGGGGTGTGGATAGGGGTTGGGGTGGTTGTGGGGAACAGGGGGTTGAATGGAGGCAAGGGTCCTGAGGGGGCAGTCAGGAAGGAGGGTGGGTTGGATGGGGCGGCAGGGGGCAGTCAGGGGCAGAAGTTCCGGGGACGGTCAGGGGACAGGGAGCAGGGGTGTGTGGATGGGGCAGAGGTCCCGGGGAGGGGAGGGGCAGATAGGAGGTGGGGGCTGGGCTACGACCCCCTCCCCTAACTGGCCCTCCATACAATTTACAAAACCCGATGCAGCCCTCAGGCCAAAAAGTTTGCCCGCCCCTGGCCTAAAGTCTTCAGGATGAGGCTTGATGCAGTCTACTAATAAGAGCAGGAAATTGAGTGTCAACCTTTCTGGGGTCTATTCTTCACTTTGCCACTGAAGAGCTGTGGGATTTGGGACAAGCCTGTGTGGGTAATAACATTTGCCTAACTCACAGGGTTGTTGTGGTACTAAATTACAGTTCATAAAATGCTTCATGAAAGGCAGAATAGAAAGGCAAAGTATTTATAGTTTTCTGTCTCTTGCTAGCTCTGTGGTATCAGTCACATAGCGAATATTCCAATAAGGCCACAAATGGGTGATAGAATCAGTTTTTAACATCTCCATTTCTCCCCTTTGATAGACTTGGATTTTTGCCTGTTTAGCAGAGGTCTTTAATACCAGTGCTGATCCAATTACAATTAATCTTTTTCAATCCCCTTTGAGCGGTTTGTGTTTTAAAACTCTCCTTGGCTTTTGGTTATAGCTGCTGTCTGAGATTAAGTGAATAGTGTCGGTAAAAGTTCCTTTTCTGTGACATTGATGGGCTTTTACTGCTTTCGTATAATGTTTTAGGAATGGAGCCTTCCGGAAAAGTACCCGCTGCATTCCTAAAGCTGTCAGTGATTTCAGGGCGTTGGGAAGAGAGGGAGTTTTATACTTAATTTCTGTTTGGATTGAATGGGCCCCACTTATCCCATTCCAAAACTGAGCTCTTGAGCAGGGGCCACACTGGATGTCCAGGTGATCCAAACAGCATCATCTCTAAGCATTTCCAAACCCCACAACCTCTCTTTTCTCAATGAATTCATTAATGAAATAGAAACACTTTGTGAGAGCCTCTGAAATGTTACATGAGGGGAGTGGATTACACTGATACTAATGCTCGCCTGTTGGAGAAAAGAACCATGTACAGTTTTCCTTCCGTGCCGTCAGACACGACAGACAGCTGAGGAAACCACCCACATGAAAAACGACTGAAAGTTTCATTGAGCGTGCTTAGAAGTGTGGTGCTGCCACAAAAGGTGACTGTGTAAAAACTGCAGCTTCTTGCTTAATGTCTGTGCTCTCTGTGTGTCTTCAGCATCGTATCTACTGGCTTGCATTAAAAAAATAACTTTTAAAACTAATTTTGACTATTGTCAGCCTTGCAGAGCCACCACAGCTCTGAAAAAGATTGCTGGATTCCATTGCTAGTTGTGCACCAGCGCCAGAATTACTTACCCACTACAAGAGAGACAAGCTGGGTGAGGTAAGATCTATTGAACCAACTTCTGTTGGTAAGAGTCGGAGAGACAAGCTGTTGTGCTTTCACAGGTACTCAGAGTGACTAGCTGTCCATTACACCTGTGCAATCTCGCTGAAAGCAGAAGGTTAGCATTACTGTACCAGAGGACAAGTTCTGTCTATCAGAGGGTTTTCTATAATGCCCATCCCTATTGTATATAAATCGGCTCACAGAATCTTTATTACTAGTGATGATGTATGAGAAGATAAAAGCCTCCCTTAAATCTCAGTGCTTGGATTGAATTTAAGACCTGGCAGTAAATAAACCCCCTAAAATCCCCGACTCCCTTTGCTTATAAAGTGAGCACCTTTAGTAGGAAATCACTGAGAGAATAAACTGCATGTCATTTTTGTAGTCACTTTTTACACTTGAACTACACTTCAGTTTATTTCTCCCAAGGTCAATATTAGGCATCTCCTTACCAGATACACTACAGGAATTCCAGTAGGGCCATCAACTGGAGTCATCATAAGGTGCGGCGATAGGGGTGGGCAATGGACACTGGAGGCTTGTACAGTATACCCTTGCTATAACACCCTTCAAATAATGAGCTTGCCCCGGATCCCACTTCGAGCCCTGCAGTTGTGGTGGGGGCTGTCAGCCGCCCCAGACCTCTTTCCCCCCGCTGGGCAATAGGGCTCTTTTGCTATAATGAACCCCTAGCTATAACGAACCTGAGAGGTTCATTATAACGAGGGTGTGCTGTAGTGTGAAGCTATATTTATTTTATTGTCTTATGGCATGACGGTGGACATAGTGGGGCTTCTAGTGCCTGAGCAGAATGAGAGACAGCAGGGTGTGTGTGTGTCCCCTTAGGGAAAATAGTGCCCTGTTTGAATTTATATTTTGATGCCCCTGGCCCACGCTGCCTCTCTGGGCTCCCCACAACAGGTCAGAAGCCCAAGGGAAGGCTCAACAACAGGAGGGTACCAGAGGGGTGTGGTGGCAGGAGAGCATGGTGACCTGAGTGCCCCAGAAGTCTGGGGGGGAGGGGACTGTATTTTAGTTCTGTGTTTGTACAGAACCTAGCACCCTGGTCTATGATTGCAGCTTGTAGCCGCTACTGCAGTACAAATTATTAAAAAGAATAATTTCCCCTCAAAACTCAACCTGTTCTTGAATTAAAAAACCCTTTGTAGTTTCAAAATTTCCAATCGTGACATTTCATTCCAAAGATTAAGTTTTCAGCTCAAAGCCTGTGGGGTGCTAAAATGTACACACTTTGATGCAAAACTTTAATGTCATGCAAAGGGAACTTTGGGGAATGTTTACATTATGAATATCTCATTTGCAAAATTTCTCTCTAATCCACGCGTGCACGCACCCACAGAGTTTGCCTTTTTGGCACAGCCTTATTCAATAACAAAACCTTTTAGTAGATTGGAATTAGTGCTGATGATATTCAATGAAGAATCAGCAATTGTAGGCCTAAAAAAGTGACTGAATGAAGTATTCCAGGCAAAATGTTATTACTGCACCTAATTATAGAAATCAGTGTAAGCCAAAGGCCCCGGCTTCAAAATTCCGTTTCTCCCTTTATTTTTTTTTCTCAGCTCAACTTCTTTAATGAACTGAGCAGTTCTGGTCAAGTATTTTTGTTTCATTTAACTCCTCTTGCTATCAGATGAATTCAGTGCCCTGTAAAAACACCTGCTGATTTTCCCTGAGGGTTATAACTTTTCAGTAGGGTGTTGGAATGCTCAAATCCCTGGATCCCCTGCAGATTATACCTCTTTGCTGCTTTCTGCATGAGTGGCCACTTCCTGGTTTGCTTATATCTAAGACTAGTCTTGATTGGTCTCAAAGAAGGTCCTTGGAGATTGGGCTAATCAGGTTCACTAATAGTCAGACTTCTCTTGGTATTTGCTTACATAACACAATCAGAACACGTCTTAAATATTTTATCAGCTTTAAAGGGTCATTTTCATAATATGGCATTACACTGCACTGGAGCACACAAAGCAGGCTGGAGAAAAGGGGACTTAGTGCACTGAAGTAAAAGAGCTTCAAGTACATGGCCCAACCAACCCGTATACCTTATGTTAAGACAAATATCCCCACTGCATACAGTCAGTGTATAAAAAAGCTGTAATATGTAATGTAACAAACAGCTGGATTCAGCACGTGCCCCAAATAACTGGACTGTCTCTCTTCCCCTTTAATTAGTTGTCTGACTCTTTTGTGAAATTATTTTCAATCCCATTCCTTTTGCTTTCCTTTACAGAGTCAGCCCTGCGTGTTAATTACTGCATATGGGCCAGGTTCTCAGGGTGCGGCACTGTAGAGGAAGTAAAGTGCAGTTTCCTGATGCTGAGTAGTTCTACACTGACCTTGGCTTAAGCATAGACTAGAACAGTCTAGAGGCTGCTCTAAACTACTTAGCTGGCTGTCTGCCAGGCAAGGCTAACTGGAGCACAGCAGGGTCTGATCACACCCATCTATTGGCACTGTGGGATAGCTGACTATGCTAGACCTATACCCGTTCTGTTGGGGAGGGGGTGGTTCCCCTATGCTGGAGGAATCTACAGCCAGGGGGGATGGTTGCTTGCTAGTCCTTTTGTGCCTACTGAGCAGCAAAATGGGTCTGCATTGCTGCAGAGATTCTGGCCTTGTGCACGGAAATTCACCCGGTGTTGCCTCCTTTCCAAGGCCATTTCTACACCCACAAGTTGGACAGATTTAACTAATTGGCCTAGAACCTTAAGCCAAATTGCTACAAGGCCCCTGTAACCTGATTTCAGGCATGGCCACACAAAAGTGTTTGTACTGATTTAACTAAATCAGTTTCTAATCTCATTTAGCTAAATGGATACTACTTGTGTAGACAAGGCCTTAGCTTTAGCTCATGCCCTCTCATTCTCCTATGATAGCTTTGCATCTGACCACACCTCAGACTTATGCTGGTCATATCATCACATGCAATGTAATACCTACAAGCCTAACTTTTCTAAACTAGTGTGGCTATAAACCCCCAGCTTTGTTGGTTTGTTGTTTTTTTTCCTGTAACTTTTCTCATTCATCCTGTACTATGACATCCAAAATCATGTACCACACCCCAGGATTGGGCTCCCAGCCCTTTTAGGAGAATGCCATGGTGATTTCCCCTTGCTTCTCCTCTATTTTTTGCAACTACATATAGTTTACTTTCCTAATGGTGCTAGACAGTGAACCGGTAGTTGTAGGTTTCTTTCCACTAGCATGCCCAGGTCATTTATCCTGGTCAGTGGTCGGTAGCTTACAGTCACCTTGTCCTGCACTCAACTCCATTTCTGTTGAGTCCATGAATTTGCGGTGTCTGAACAGAAGGCAGTGTATATTTTTCTTTTAATGTTATTTTTTTCACTCCAACCATCCTTACGTCAGAATTTTCTATGGACGATGCAATTGCAGCTTAGCAACATTTGGCTCCATTTACTTCCAGATCCAGTGTCCCATCTCTTTCCTTCAGGGCCGGCTCTAGGATTTTTACCACCCCAAGCAAAAACAATTTTGGCCGCCCCCCTCCCACGTTTTTTTCTTACCCCACCCCCGGCCCCGCCTCAACTCTGCCCCTTCCCCAAATCCCCGCCCCTTCCCCAAATCTGCCTCCTCCCCCCAGGCTCTCAAGCCTAGGAGGGAGGGAGGGAGAGGGAGAAGCACCGCGTGTGCCGCGGCCACTCGGGGTCTCCCCCTCCCTCCCAGGCTCTCAAACCCGTGAGGGAGGGGGAGATCCCGAGCCGCCGCAGCGCGCAAATCAGCTGTTTTGCGCGCCGCGGCCGCTCGGAATCTCCCCCTCCCTCCCGGGTTTGAGAGCCTGGGAGGGAGGGTGAGTGAGCAGCGGCGCGCGAGCGGCAGCAGCGGAGGTGAGTTAGGGCGGCCGGGGCACATTTTTAGGGGCGGCATGGCCTGCGCCAGAATGCCGCCCCTAAAAATGTGCCGCCCCAAGCACCAGCTTGTTTTGCTGGTGCCTAGAGCCGGCCCTGCTTCCCTTCCTAAGTTTCAGTCATCCTCAAATTTATACGCCCAGATTTGTGGATATTCATTTGGGTATATTGTGATCAACTTATTGCCTCCTCCTACTCTGGTCTATAATCATTCATCACTGGTCTTGGGTCTCTTGAAGTCAAGTGACATGTTTCTCCATTAATACTGCAGTTAGCAACTGCATACAATATAGTTAGTCCTTTATGTTGTACTGTACTGAACACCTTCCCAGAGGGGCGCTGGTACAATTTGTATAGTGGGGGTGCCAAGAGACATTGAACCAAACTGTAAACCCTCTATATGATGGAAACCACTTCAAGCCAGAGGATGCAGCAGCACCCCCAGCCCCTAGTTCCAGCACCTAGGCCTTCCTAACATTTAAATGAACAGTGGGACTTAAAAGCGTCTTAATCAGGCAGCTGAGGACAAGAGGGGTGTATTGTAGGGTGACCAGACAGCAAATGTGAAAAATCAGGACAGGAGGTAGGTGGGGGGGGGGTGGTAGTAGGAGCCTATAAGAAAGACCCAAAAATCAGGACTGCCCCGATAAAATCGGGACATCTGGTCACCCTAGTGTACTGGCACAGACAGAGGTTATTGCGAGGCAGACGGGACTGAAGCAAAATACAGTGCGATTTATCAATCTTTGGCTGGTGGAACAATCTCTAGGGAACAGCTGCTGTAAATTAGAGCAGCCCGTGGCTAATCCAGTTTGCACTTAGAGTCAGATTGGGTCTCAGCTGCCCCCCGGATCAAGGAAGGCGCAAGCAATATTGAGATTATTTTTAAAAAGTGTAACTTTTTATTAGATGTATGTTGCATGGTGTAACATTGAGAGATGAATCGTAACAGTGACTAGTGCAGAACAGGAATGAAGACAACACCATCCGGTTTTGGTTCTTTGAAGGAAACTAAGGATTGGGCTGTCTTGGACCGCGAGACCTTTCAATAAGTACGTCTCCTAGCTCATGTTGTCAGGTGTAAATATAATCACATTGACAGTAAGTCTTGTGATGTGTCTTCATCAGAGGCCAGCTATTTTTAAAGGTATGACCCTGCTTTTTAGTAATTTGGGCACTAAACATTGCAGTCTTGCTGGACAGGCAGAGGCTAAACTGTGGCATAGAGCCCTGCTTTGGGGTCAATGCAGAACAGTCCTGCCTTGCTAGGAGCTCCAGGAGCCATTATGTCTGGGGAGCACAGTCACTGTGTCATCCCTAAAGAGAGAGCAGCATGTGCCCTGCATAGTCAGTGAACTCTGAAAGTCATTGCAAAGGGGGTGGGGGTGTGCTGCATGGCCCTAACTTCTCCATGTCCCTTTTTGGGGTGGCTGCCATTGCTGGTCAGGATCAACCTTTGGAAAGAGAGAGAGAGACAGAGAGACAGAGACAGAGACTGCACTTGTGACTGACCCTGCACAGAGGGAGGAGGCGCCTTGTGCATGAATAGTGGGGTTGGCTCCCCGAGTTAGAACTACCTGCTGACATTCAGATACAGTAACAGAGGACCATAAGCAAAGTCTTCTCAGCCTTTCAGCTCTTGAAAGAGCTTTCTCAAGCTCATTTCTTACTGGAGTTATTGCTAGGCAAGCACAGGAATTCCCCTGAAGCTGGGTTTGCTGCTGCAGAGGCAGGCTCACCCCAACTTTAAATGATTCAGATATAAACATTTTACTGACAAGGAAGAGTAGAGGCAGCTCATACAATTCTGCTGGGATAAGGAGCATACATAGTAGTTCAGGAGAAAATTCACCCCTGTGCAGAAAGCTCATGCAAGGTCTAGAAACACTTCGGGTCCATCTACACAGCAACCAGACTCCTGCGGCTGGCTTGTGCCAGCTGACTTGGGCTTGCTGGGTTTGGGCTGGAGGACTGTTTCATTACTGTGTAGACGTCTGGGCTCTAGGACCCTGAAACATGGGAGGTTCCCAATGTCTATGGGCTAGCCACGGATTTTTCTTTGCTGTGTAGACTTACTTTTTGAGGCCTAGGGTAGGCCCTCTGCACAGGACAAAAATTCAACCCTAAGACTTGATCCTACAAGGTGCTGGGTGCCCTCATCATCATTGGGTTAAATTCACCTCTGTGTAGAGGTCCAGCATGCAGCAGTTCAGCACTTGAATCCCACACAGGGCTTACATGCAATGTCAGACTTATGCTGGGCCTCTCCACAGGGATCAATTTCTTCCACTGATGTCAGTAAATGATGAGGGGCTCAGCATGTTGCAGATTTGCATCCTTCAATATCTCCACCGCTGAGAAAGCTACGAAAGAAATGCTCTGCTGACCAATTTAGCCTATTTCAGGCAGGTTATCTTCTGACACCCCCCACGCTGTCTTCCCCCCCCCCCATTACCTTCCTCGCTCATATAAATGGATGCAGCAAAACTCGAGGCAGTATTTGCATTTGAGTGCTTTATTATATTGGAATTGCAGTGATATTAACATTTGTACAAATGCACAAAATCTTGTCTCTTCTAGCTAGAAAGAGATGTAAAAATCTGAACTAGTTGAACAGTTTCAATGAACGCATTGTCCATTTGTAACAATAAATGTGTTCAGGACGCAACAAAAAGCGTAACATAAAATTAAACATATTAAATGCCGCAGCATGTATTTACACTTATGTACCAAAAAAAAAAAAAAAAAAAAAATTCTCTCCTTCCAGTGAGGAAGGTGGTTACTTTACAGAATAAAACAAACAGACAAACACAAAACCTTTAGTACAATACAAACAACCTCAAGCCCAAAACTTAAAGTGACAGCACCTTTTTTTTTTTTTTTTTAATATATACCTATAGACTTCCATAGTTTAGGCTTACTCCAAGCAGTGCTAAAAGTTTCTTTAAAAATCAATGTTCTTGTATAGTAACTATATTTAAAAGAAACAACTGATCAGTGTTTAAATTGAGCAATATATGGAGGGGAAGCCCATGAATATGGATTGGGAAGTACCTGGGTCCCAATCCTGAAGTCCTTACTCAGGCAATCAACATCATTGAGTTTTGCCCGAGGAAGGGCTGCAGAAATGGTTTGCCTTTCAGAAGTATCTTTCTGAGCCGTGGTAAAAGTTGTCACTGCCAGGGATCTTTTAGCAGGCTCCAGGGAGAGAGGGATGGAAAATCCATTTCCCCTCAAAATTTCCCTTTACTATCAACACTGGTTTTCCCCTCCTCTTGTTATTTTTCTTGCAATCGCTGGAAAGCTACAATTTTCAATGTGTGAAGCAGACTCAGAGGATAATATTTTGTTTAGAGATGTGACAAAAGGCCAACGCTACATTATAAAATAATACAAAGGTTTTGAAATGGTTCTGCATCATAAAACTTAACATAAACAATGTTTAGCTTGCATTAAGACTGGGCCTACAGATCCTGTATACCAGATATTACACACTGGTCTAACTATAACTGATCATAATTATTGATTCCTAGCCAAGGAAAACCTTGGAAAGGGATAGACTTCCCATGCAGAGAATTAATCTTTTAGCCCACACTGACATTTCAGCCTTACATTGTCTTTAAAGTTTGCTGAAAAGTAGTTTTGAAAGGTATGGAAGACTTACAGAAGAGAAAACAAGCCCTGGAAAGCAATTTAGCTCCAAGCATAAAGCCAGTGATAAAAACCAGATAACCACAAGCAGTAGGAAGGGGTCACACGTGAACACAAACTTTATCATCTTTGGTGACTACTTCAGATGAATGAGCTTTTTTCCACAGGAGATTTTTATTCCTTTTGTTTGTTCTTAGGTTTTAGTCTTTTTTTATTTTAAAGGTGCTGTCCCCTATTAAGTTACGAGGCAACATTATATTTTATGGACTTAAAATTCAAGCACATTGTATGGCCATTGTTGTCGCTGCAGATCAATAGCTACCGTGGGCTGGACAACAGTCAAAGGGCAGTATAATGCACAAAAGAGCCAGTCTCCTGCCATACAGTATACAGGACACTTTGGTTCTCAGGATGAGATAAACTATAAGTAAATATACCTTTGATGCTGCCTCACGTACTTTGCATAATAAAACATTTATATACCATCATGAAGAAGGTGTAAAGTCTAAGTCATGTTGCAGATTGGCTGCACTCAGCTTCTCTTAGCCGTCCTCCATTTGGGCGGGTCTGACAGACAAACGGTAGATATGCCAACAGGGAAAGCATATAAATGTATCTGGTGCAAATGTTTAAATGATTCAATAAGGGAGAGCGAGAAAGAGAGCGAGAGCTAAAGTGCAATTGTAAAATAATATAAATAACTGAAATGTAGAACTGAGATATGAATTAGTCGTAACTGGTTTTGTTTTATAGGCACTGTTTAGTTTTTATTTATACAAATTAAAATAGTTTTTCTTCCCCCTCCAATCATTTTATCTGATATATAATGAAGCTTCAATGGTCTAAACTAAGCTACTCAACACTGCTTAGTAAAAGCCAGAAGGGGCAATGGTAAGGCAGTATAGTGCAACTCACTATGTAATATTAGAAAAGAAGCAAGAATGGCATTAGATCTCCATTGGTGATATATAATCATCCTAGTAAAGACAGGCTTTCCAGTTTTATGTATTATTTCCCTTTAGCTTACCTGTGCTTTCTAAAATGAGAGAACAGCATTTTCAAAAAAAGAGGAAACAAGTGTAAGTTCATAACTTTTGTTGTTACAAAAAGCAGATGCTGCTTTAAAGAAAACAATTAATCCTAGGAATTTCTGTACAATAGACCTCAGCAAACCTTTCCATCTTAGATGGATGACTTCCGCTCGAGACCCTAAAAGATTACGATACACATTCACCTAGAGTAGTTTATTGCAAAACTAATATTGTAACTTTAAAAAAAACCAGATTCCATACAAGAATACTG
Organism: Trachemys scripta elegans; assembly: GCF_013100865.1. Classification (NCBI taxonomy): domain Eukaryota; kingdom Metazoa; phylum Chordata; order Testudines; family Emydidae; genus Trachemys; species Trachemys scripta. The sequence goes on along the minus strand of NC_048299.1, from coordinate 61,949,135 downwards.
TTCAAATGGAATGTGTTAAAATAACATTTATTAATAAATACTTTATAAAATTCTATGTGAATACTACATTAATAGATTCCTGTTTAAATTTTGCTTTGGTCCTCATGAATTTTCATAAATTCACTATATACTTTTTTTTTAAAAAATGTGTTGTTAGCTGCTAAAAAGCACACTCTATGCTAACTAAAAGGCTGTTTTAAACACTTAATATTGTTGCTTAAAAAAATACAAATCCCCCAAAAGACAGGTTTTTGACAACAGTTACAGCTGGTTTTGTTAGTTAACAGGACAAGATCAGTTAACATGCTAAAATCCATATATATTGAGGCAAGTAAGCACCTGAAATTGAACCATTGACTTTCCACTATTCAGAACATGGGCTGCATACATTTAGTTATACTGCATGAATTAACTCCAAACAGCAAGAAATTCTCTACATCCTCCTCATCATCATTGTCCTAGAAACACAACATGATAGCACACAAACTACTTGTCTCCCACAGGCAGTGTTATGAATATGGCTTGCATAAATTAACTCAGGGGGACGAAATGTTTGAATCACAACACAGCACTTTGGGGAAAGTATTGCATTCATCCATGGCTGGGCTTTCCAACATACTCTTTTTCAATGTCACACAGTGAGTGATGCTGAACATAGAAATGTTTAACATGTGGATGCTTCATTTTGAATGAGAAACGTGGCCAGGATAATCCATCTGTACTGTTAACTCCCATGAAATAAGGCTGGGGAGCCGTTCTGATAGCTCACTGGCAGTGACTTTGATGACAGCTGCAATAGGTTGAAGAAAGGCAGGTGTGACACATAGTCTCCAGTAGTAGCCCAGGGAAAACTAGAATTTATCCTTAAATGAAACAGCACAGAAAATGGATTTAGAATACCAGAACTTAAAAACGAACAGGAGATGTTGTCTGGAGAAGACATAGGCCCTGTTCCTGCAGCCCTTCCACATCAGAGTCTCCAGTGAGATGACTTGTAAGGACTACTTGCCTAAATAAAGGCCGCAGGGTCAGTCCTCCAAAAAGCAAGTATATTTTAAGCATGATGGAAGCTCATTTGTTGAGCAATGAAAGGTAAGTGGTATGGTTGGTCCTTTTACTGATATACCTAATATCAATATGCTGCATGTTGTTTTGGCCTGTGAATCTTGCACTTAGAGTTACAAGAAGCAATAGCAAATAGCTTTCATCCTTTACTTATTTCCACATCACTAATAACAATTATACCTATAGGCCAATAGTATAGCGAGGAGACAGTTAATTATAATTACACATTTAGGCAAATGCATGGTTGGCTTGCCTAGTTAGCATTAAAAAAAGACATAATTGAGCTATATATAATACACATCAGTCAAACTGTCAAGTTGCTGGATTTAACAAAACTCAGCCAAGATTTTTTTTTTTTTTTTTTTTTACTGTAGAGGCTTTCAGTTTAACAGCTAAATATTTCAGCTGAGTCTGAACAAAAGTAAAACCAAATCCGAATTCTAGTGCAGTGTAGCTCATTTGTGTTTCTAATATTATCAACCGTTCTTTTATAATGTATTTAAGTGCTATCCATGCAAAAAAAAAAAAAAAGTTAAAACTAAATTAACACTATGATGGCATTTTTGGGGACAGGGATTGATGGTGAGGCATGAAATTTGGACCGATAATACCTGCTGTTTTTTATAATGGAGCTTCAACTGGAACTTTATGTTTAAAGGTGTATATTTGAACAAAAGTTTCCTTAGTAGCTATGAGGAAGCAAAACCATTCAGCTATTACAATTGGACTTTAAAAATGAATTACAGATTCAATATTTAAAACATTTTAAAAGTATATGTTTGCTAAAATATAATAGAAAATCCTTTATATTTGTTTTTTTCTTAATTGTTTTGGTTCTTAGACTATATAATCAAGTCATGATCTATACTGTACACTCAAAATTCTTCTTCCAAAAATATTTGCATAAATGGAAAGAGAGTTGTTTAAGAATACTGATAAAAAGTTAACTGAGTTACCAAGATAAAAACGAATTCAGAAATGATGATTCATGATCCTTAGAGATTGCTTTCCCTTCCAAAATGGGCTCTAATCACTACAGTGCTTCGTGGGGGGTGGAGGGGAAAGGCCTTCATTTGTTTGGTTGTTGTTTCTTTAAATAAAAACCACCCTTTAAAAAACTATTATTCCTCTAAAAACAATTAAATGACCTTTGAGGAAAACAACTCAGCTTGAGAATGAAGAGTGTTTATCAGTAGAGTATTTGCCAGGAGTAATGTTAATTAGCATTTGTTTTTTAAAAAATGCAGTCACGAACATTTATCACAAAAGAGTAAGAGCCTGGTCCTGCTCCCATTGAAGTCAATGGGATTTTTGCCACTGATTTCAGTGGGAGCAGAATCAGGTCCAAACATACTGAAAAATAATATAACTAACTGGCTGTTATCTACTGTGCTCTTAATGTTTGATTTCCCATATGTGACTGGTACTATCTCAGGGTGAAAGTCACCTCTGTGCAGAGGGCCAGTACAAGGCCTACAAGGCCTAAGCATTCAAAATTGGGCTTAATTAGGATGTAAGAAGTGCTGACCTTCTGCACAGGGTAAATTTCACCCACAGCATATAGCAGACTTTACAACATTCTTGTAGCATACAGCAGCTAAAAAGTGCTTTAATGTCATCCTGGGATTGATCCTCAGCTAGTTAAATTAGCATAATAGCATCATTTACATGAATGGAGCTACACTGATCTATGCCAGCTAAGGATCCGTCCCACATATGTTTAAAAGATCAGCTGTGAAGAACTGGTCTTTTCCTGGTAGTTAACAATAACCTATTCCTCACTGGTCAAACTGATTTAATGGGCTATAAATGAAATATTAATCTTAGGCTATTAGCAGCTGATGATGAAACAATGTCACTGGTTTAGTGAGTAGAACCTTTCTGAATTATTATATACTACATGGCTTTTCTACATTAACAATTGGCAGTGTAAAAAACCAGTTGTAATAAACAGGTGTGATTTGCTATCCTTGTACTCTGCCATGGACATTTACAACAGAAGCGTGCAAGGCTCCTTCCCCCTAGCACCAGCACAGCTGGCTTTCAATCGTGCATCACCTGTGGCTAAACTACTTTCACTGTTTATTAAAACACTAAATCAGGAGCATTAAACTCCTGCATATTTCTTTTTTAAAAAGCAAAAGTTCAGTGCAGCCCAGCTGTGGGTGAAGGGCTATTGAAAGCAGTGACCATGCCAACAGTTTTTTTTCCCACAGGGAAGGGGGAGGGGAATATAGGTTGGGTATGAAGTCTTTTCTTCTTCATTAGTATTCTCAGAAGAAAAAAGGAGAAGGGAGACTTGGAATGCGAAGACAGGGGGGGAGCTTGAAGGAGAAAGAGCCACGAAGTTTAGAGAGGGAAGATGCAAGGACAATTGAAGGACAAAAGAGAGAGCTTAAATAGAAGAGGGACAACAGGGAAATGAAAGAGAAAAGCAAGACAAAAGGGCATATTACCTGGGTTTGAATTTGTTCTGATATCCATGTATTATAAAACCATTCTTTTCTCTGAAAGAGGTTCTGAATACATAGTGGGGTTCTGATGATATTGCAAAGCTAACTCACTTTCTCATGTGCTATCACCAGACTCCCTGAATATCTATATAGCCTAATTATTCCTAGTTACCTATGTATGACTTTGGCTAACAAGCTGCCGTTTAACAAAACTCCATGATTCTGAGGCCTCGGGCTAGATTGGTAAGAAGGAAACACAACTATGTACAGAAACATTTCCATTTATAAACAAGTAACTGGTACCAAAAAATTGGAGAAAGCACCAAAGCATTTCCCAAGCTGATAGCATATTAATTGCATAACTCCCTTTTTGTAACTAAGTATAAAAGGCATATTTTAATAACTATAAAAATGAAAGCCAGAGTCTTCCAAGGACTGAGGAGTCTTCCAGGGCTGAGTTAGTGTTGAAAATGTCCTTAACACAAAGGACATTTGATTATGCTACCACTCTCCCATAGCAGTTTCTGACCAATCCGTTTTAAAGAATTGGGTTCATGTCTGTTCTATGACTGGCAAGCTGACTGAGGGTGGAGCTTCCTACGACATCGCTGACGGAAGAGGAAGTTGTAATGGTATTATGCTGGATGACTTGCTGTTGTGAGCAAGCTGGGACGGGGCTTGCAGGAGGACTATTCTCAGGACCTGGGGAAAAAAGAACACACACTAAAATGATGTGTACATGTCGAATGCCTGTGATGTATTACAGTGCTATTAAATAGAAGATGGACCACCAAGGATGCAGTCCTGCCAACTCCAATCGTTCAAAATCATGAGATTTTAACAATAGGAGATATGGAGGTTTTTTTTTGTTTTGTTTGCCTTTGAGGTTTTTAGAGCCTTTGAGGTTCACATTTTCAAGCTTTTCTCCACGAGGGCTAGAAACTTACTCCCTTTTAAAAACGAGAGTCATGTAATAACCTGATTCTAGGAGCTGGGACTTTTTCTAACCAGAAGACTTGCGATTAGAATTACAAGAGTTGGTAACTGGGTGCTTAAATACTTTATTTATTGCAGCAGAGGGGATTGAAATATGCATTACAATGCAATGCAGCACAGAAATGTTAATATAAGCAAGACTCAGTAGTAAAGATAATGAAATCCCATTGTCCTTAGGACTAATACTAATACTAGGCCTTATTCACTTTGGTGCAGTGGGGATGGAATCTGGCCCTATTTCCCATATTGATAATTTTCCTAATGTAAAGAAACTCCCAAAGGGCATAGAGCTGGCATAGCTGGCACCTATGCAACCCTTTCTGGAGACACCAGTGCAGGGGTGAGAGGGAGGGGGTGAGAGTGTGTGTGTGCGCACATGTTGGGGATACGACTGGAGCACACTGAACTCTGTCTGTTTGTTGCTTTAGGGGAATATTGCCATCTTGCAAATATTAAAACAGCTCTCAGGCTGCTCTAACCTATTCTAGAGCCAGGCAGAGAAGCAGGGAGTTATAGCAATCTTCCTCTGCCATGCTGAGCAGAAACTCAGCACAGCAGAACACCTGTTGCTATACATGCAGTATGTCCACTTGGATTGTTTCTCTCTCTAGTTAGCTACAGTATCTTCATTAACTTTTTCTTTTTTAATGACAGATGAATATTAAAGAAGAGATTGAAGAAGAGATTGCGTACCTCAGACATACCAAGTTCAGAGTATGGTACCATTTTCGTTGGAGGAAAATGTTTGTAATTTTTTCCTGCTTAGTTTTTCTTTCTATGATTAGACTCTTTTGGGTTCCACCATTACCTCTGCTCTGAGGTATTTTACTGGACCCACCAGCATTGTTGCCTGTGGTACATTTGTCAGAATGGAGCATTGAGTTCACTGGGGCTCCTCTTCAGGGGAACAAGTGTCTATCTGTGTGCATCTCATTGCAGGCGCAGTGCCATTGCTTCAAGCACTGTGGCGTAGAGACTAGTATTATTTTATGTTTGAACCACACCATGCCATTTTTGGTTGGGGCTTGGTAAATACATAACTTTATTTTACAAATTATTAATCATTAAAACATACAGTCCCAATCCAGCAGAAATCAGTCTCCTGGCAAATGCAGTAGTTTGTCTTCAAGCACTCAATTGCAGGATTAGGGTTCATAACAGTTGTAAGAGTGCTCCTTTAAATGTATCTGCTCACCCCCAGATATTTCATTTTAAACCTTAATTCTATGATGTTCAGAAAGAATGGTTTAAATGAAAGGACTGAATGGGTGGAGGAAGGGACTGGTACCTTTGATCGCTGTTCTTATGAATGATTGTAGACCATGGAAATACACCAGTTACTTACTTATATATCCTTGCGACTCTTTCTGCATGGCTGTTATTGGACAGTCTTTATGTGTTAACAATAGCTGTTTCAGCTGTGCTACCTCATTTTTCAACATGGAAACCTCATTCTATGGAAAAAGAAAAAGAGACTTTTACATAAGACAGTGGCAAAAAGTTAACAAACGAGTGAGACTTCGCCTGTAACTAAGAAAACTGAGCTGCATAGGATTGATCTTTGCACCGAATTTGGCCCACTGTATGAGAATTCTTTTACACAGTAGCTATTGGGACAAATTCCTTCTGTTACATCAGTGCCAATCTGGAGTATCTCCATCAACTTGAGCTATTGTAACCTAGTGTACTAGTCTTGCGTCTGGTTGCATTTACTGTTTGTGTCACAATATTAGTGTTATTTAAGCACCATTATTGTCAATTTACCGTATGTTGTATACACAATGCTGTAGATCTGAAGTAAGTACACTATGTGTGTATAATTTTGCTTGGTATAATGGAAAATAACACAAATGTTAATTAAAACAACTTTAACAAAGACATTTTTAGTTAAAAAAATCCTTGCTCCAGGTTTTTCTTTGATCGAAAATGTGTCATTTTGTCTTTTAAAAAAATAAGGTAATCTTATCTTGCTTGCAAATCTGGACTCTTCATTATTATGGGTAAGGCTTATAGAATCATATACAGAATCAGAGAGGGAAAAGATCCATTAGATAGTCTGGGTGGTGATTTGTATAAATTATTACTCGTCCCTGTAATTTCACTGTACACCATAGCTCCCTCATCCATGGTATGTTAGACTCACTTATCCTGAGCCCCCTCAACAACCACAGACATACAAATACAGTAATATGTAGTAAACACATATTTCAGTGATTTTCCAACAACTGCATTTTAATTGGTAGATTTATATAATGTAATTTGTCATACTATATGGTCAAAATGCCTTTTGGTACAAACAGGATTAGTTTGCCACAAAACAACTATTTAAAATTTACCAAGTAGTGAAACCTTGTTTTCTTAATTAACTGAGTACAGGGATTGGTTCATTCTTAAAATTAAAGGTTTGTCTGAGAATTGCTCCCACCTGATCTGTTCTAATCTCAATTTTGACTGAGGTTGTGTCTGTAAATTTAACAACTCCTTGGACAGTGTGATTTTACATAAAAAACCCCCCACATTTGTTTTTTAATTATTGTCCAGTTTATCTCCAGAAACTTCCATTTACATCGATCCCCACCAGCTGGTGATTATAGAGCATTTGGGCCAAGGGCCACAACTGGGTGGGGAAATTGTATGCAGGGCCAGGGCAGGGGGTTGGAGTGCAGGAGGGAGTGTGGGGTATGGGAGAGGGTGCAGTGTGCAAGAAGGGGCTCAGGACAAGGGATTGGGGCAGAGGAGGGGTGAGGGGTTTATGAGCGGGTTCAGGGCAGGGGGTTGGGGTGCAGGAGGGGTGTGGAGTGCAGGTGTGCGGACTGCGGGAGGGGGCTCAGGGCAGGGGGTTGGGGTGCAGGGTGTGTGTGGGGTGTGGCAGGCGGCTCAGGGCAGGAGATTGGGGTGCACAGGCATGCAGGGTGCAACAGGGGGCTCAGGGCAGGGAGTTGGGGTGCAGGAGGGGTGTGAGGTGCAGGCAGGGAGCTTAGGGCAGGGAGTTGGGGGGTGGGGTGAAGGAGGAGTTCGGGCTCCAGCCCGGCGCCACTTACCTAAAGCAGCACCGGGGTGGCAGTGGCCCGCACTGGGACTAGGGCAGGCTCTGTGCATGCCTGCCCTGTCCCCAGCCCTGCGCCGCTCCAGGAAGCACTGCAGCCCCTGGGGGAGGGGGAAACGGAGGGCTCCGTTCCCAGCCAATGGGAGATGCGGGGGGAAGGGGAGGGACGCGGTGCCTGGAGGCAAGGGCAACACACGGAGCCCTCTGCCCCCCCCCCGCCCGGGGGCCGCAGGGACTTGGTGCCGGCTGCTTCTGAGAGTGGCACGGGGCCCGCAGCGCCATAGGGGGCAACCCTGCAGGCGGGATCCAAAGCCCTGAGGGGCCGGATTCAGCCCATGGGCCGTATTTAGCCACTGCTGTTATAGAGAATGATTGAAAAGCCATTGGTAGATCCAAGGAGATTTCTATGGATTTCTCTCTTTCACACATGAATGAAAAACACCACGTAAGTAGTAGAAACAGGGTGTATAGTTAGGAAGGAAAGGGGGTTTCCTTTCTTTACACCTATCCCAAAAGGTCTAGGCATTTAATTTTTTAAAATATACAAAAACTAAGGAACCCCCCCCCCCCCAATTCTTCTTTAATTTTCAAAACCAAACACTGCTGGCAACACAAGATTCTGATCTTCGGCAACATTGCGGCTCCTTTCTGCTGCTCTGCTGGTACAAAATGTTCCTAATGCTGGGGTAGCCAGCTATGGGATGCTCACCCTAGTATAGGGGATCTTCCAGTGGTACATATCCAATATAACAGCCTTGCAAAATTTCAAATCTAAGAACCTGAAAACAATTCTAAAACACTTCACTGCATTCAGAACTAAGAAAACATTTTTGACCATTTGGGGATTATGGTGACAGATGCAATGATGTCTATACATAAATGCAAAGTGTATGGGGAATAAACAGGAAGAACTAGAAGTATTAGTACATAAACTGAATTATGATTTAATAGGTGTGTGGCACTCAAACTCAAAGCAGCACCCCAGAATACCCATATTCACCCCAGTCATATAATTATGATATATTTCATACATGCCATGTAAGATATCATATGAAAGGTCATGATCTGCTGAAACCCATTGCTCTGTCAAAATATGTATATCATTAGTGTGTGTGAAGTTATGAGATTTTGCTGTATGATACAGAAATATGTTGTGAGTTTTAGAGTCTCCACTGCTAGTTCTTCAGTGACAACAAAGGAGGTAACTCACTCTCAGGAGGTGTTAAATGACCATTAATCGGCAGGAGAGTTGTAATCAAGGGATTTACAATGCTGTAAGAGGGCTGTGCAAGCATCACGCAATGGGGGATTATTTATCTCCATGACTCAGGAAAGTCCACCAGGACATGTTGGGGCTAGTGTTTTCCAGGCACATGGACTGAAGATATAAAATAGGTGACAATGGCATCATGCTTTGCCTTTCTCCTCACCCATCTGTACTGGAAGCAACAAGAATGCTGGGAAGACAAAAACTTGAACTGAGGAGACTGGTCCCAGGCTTAAAGGGGCAGCCTGTGTATTAAGAACTATAACCTACCTGCAACATCCAGTGCAGTGAGAAAAACTGCTTGATCAAAATACTGCCTAGTTTAATAAGGTTTAAGATTTAGACTGTGCACTTTCCTTTGCAAACTAACCGGATGCAAAGGAAACATGGAAAGAAAGGCTAAGGCACAAAATGAGATAAACTAGCTATAGACTTAAAGAGTAATAAGAAAACATTCTACAAATACGTTAGAAGCAAGAGGAAGACCAAGGACAGGGTAGGCCCGTTACTCAATGAGGGGTGGGGGGGACAATAACTGGAAATGGCAGAAGTTCTAAATGACTTTTTTTGTTTCAGTTTTCACCAAAAAGGTTAGTAGTGATTTGATGTCTAACTTAATGAATGCCAGTGAAAATGAGGTAGGATCAGAGGCTGAAATAGGGAAAGAACAAGTTCAAATTTACTTAGACAAGTTAGATGTTTTCAAGTCACCAGGGCCTGATGAAATACACATTAAAATACTCAAGGATCTGACTGAGGAGATATCTGAGCCATTAGAAAGTATATTTAAAACGTCAAGGAAGATTGGCATATTTGCCCTTTCCTATCTATAAAAAAGGGGAATAACGATAACTTGGGGAATTACAGACCAGTAACCTTAACTTCAGTACATAAGATCATAAGAGCGGCCATATTGGGTCAGACCAAAGATCCATCTAGCCCAGTATCCTGTCTTCTGACAGTGGCCAATGCCAGGTGCCCCAGATGGAATGAATAGAACAGGTAATCATCAACTGATCCATCCCGTTGCCCATTCCCAGCTTCCGGCAAACAGAGGTTAGGGACACCTATCTCACAGAACTGGAAGGGATCCCGAAAGGTCATTGAATCCAGCCTCCTGCCTTCACTAGCAGGACCACGTACTGATTTTGCCCCAGATCCCTAAGTGGCCCCCTCAAGGATTGAACTCACAACCCTGGGTTTAGCAGGCCAATGCTCAAACCACTGGTTGGACATTAGGAAAAACTTCCTGTCGGGGTGGTTAAGTACTGAAATAAATTGCCCAAGGAGGTTGTGGAACCTCCATCACTGGAGATTTTTAAGAGCAGGTCAGACAAACACCTGTCAGGGATGGTCTAGATAATACTTATTCCTGCCATGAATGCAGGAGACTGGACCAGAAGACCTCTCCAGGTCCCTTCCAGTCCTATGAATCTATGATTTTCATAATTATTTTCCAACTTTCCCTTCACTGAAAGGAACTTGGCTTGTAGATATACTGATGCCAACCAGCACGTGCTGTGAGCTAGCTGTTCATCATCACCCCCAGAACCTCTTTCTTCAGTACTTTAATCCCTTTAGAAAACCCTGTGCCACCTGTGGAGGCCAAAACATGGCCACAGACCAAATATGGCTCTCTGAGTTCCACAATACAATACATGGCTGCTCTCATCTAGATTCTAGAATGTGCCATTGCGGCTAAGGATGGGATGAGTCCCAGTGTGAAGAGTTACAACTTTTTCAGAGCAGAGTCTACGCTGCTTAAGATAAGCCATGCCTCCATATTTAAAATGAGGGCAGCAGTATGCAATTATGTAAATGAACATGGACTTTTGACTCCTGGCAACATGCAAGAGCAGCCCTTAACCAGAGAAAATCAAGCTGCCTTTGGTGTAGACGCTGCCGCCGCCTGGACTTTGACCACTTATCACTTTCAGACTATATTTACATGCTGTTCCCTTCTTTTTCTTACCACCAGGCCATTCTATTTATAATCGTGTCCCACTGTCTTTGAATTAGGATTAGCTGCATACCCTTTTCTGAAGAAGTCTTTTATAGCTGAGTTATGGTCACTTAAAAAAAAAAATAAAAAGAGTGACAAGAAAAATAAATAAATATATGACTCAGTCCAGTAAAGCCTCTGAATCCCAAGCTTTTCCTGGCTGGTTTTGCTGAAATTAAAATGTGTTTTTCATTTACAAGTGTATATCTTGATCGGTCAACTTTAATTATGTCTGCGTTCAAAGTATTAATCTAATGTGCAGCGGTAGCACATATGACAACCGGGGCTGGTGGTGTACCCAATGCCCTTGAATGTAAACAGTGCCTCTATGTCTTGGGAATATAGACAGTAGCTCACACCTGAAGCTGCATATTTGTCTGGGTGAGTTCTTCTGCTTTCTTTTCCAGTGACATCACCCAGACCTTCCTCTTCTGTCTGCAGCGTGTGGCAGCCGCTCGATTCCTTTCCAGAAATTTCCGCCGCCTCTCATCTGGGTCTTCATCCACCACCCTCCTCCGGCGACCCCCAGTGGGCTGAGGCGGCTGTATTGTCTGAGTGGGCTGCATCTGCTGTGCCGCTGGTGAAACCTAACGGGAAAACAACAAAAACAAATTCAACATAGATGGTGAGTGGATGGGCTCTAGTCGATGCTGCGAATTCCAAAAAGGAAGAAAAAGTGATGTCAACTGACATTTAACAAAAATACGACCAGGGTGTATTCTGAGATGGCAGACTTTCTGGCAAGATATGAGAGTGGCACAAGTAGAAAGACTCCGTCAGATGCCACTTAAATTATTCTTTGACAAAAAGCCAACACGATTAAGGGGAGATTTTTGGAATGGCCTCCTGAATAGCAGCCAGGGAAATTATTTTTCCCCCTTTGGTTATTAAAATGTTTTATTTAAGTTGTGACAAAGAAAGCACCTGATTGATGAATGAAATGTCAGGCTTCTCACAGTGACTTTTAATTAATCAAAGCAAAAGAGTGGATGCCTTGGGATTTTTTTCATCCCATTCAGAGTTTTAGGACATCTCTGTTTCACATGTTCCTTAATGTATGTTCAAGTATCGTACACATCTTTGGAGAGGCCAGCAGTAGTGCTATTAAAACCTTAGGCTGGGATTATCTAAGGCATCTAAGGATTTTAGGTGACTGGCTCCTATTAAAAGTGAAGGGGAGTCAATTGCCTAACTCCTCTACTTACCTTTGAAAATCCCAGCCTTAATCATGCTACAGCGTCAATGTGGAATACAGGACTCAGTGGAAGCCTGAACTGTCAAATCAGAATTAATCCTGGTATTCTGGCTAATGGCCAAAACCTGCAACTGGTCTCTGGTGACTTTAGGGGTTGGGAGTGCTCAGCAAGTTGTAGGATTGAGCCCTAAATTTCAACTCAGGTAATTACAATCTGTCTGCCGCCCAGGCATCAATTAAAAGCATGCCATCCCCTTGCAAAATCACTTTTCTGTCTGAAAGTTTTATTCTAAAGGTCACTGTCACTGCCAGAAGTCAGCGAGCATTATTATTCTGTTTTCCAGTTTGTTTATTTTATGCATTGACAGTACTTTGTGTACAGGCAGTTTTACTTTGTCGCTATATAGCTGGTTGGTTTCTCCCTTGTTGAAAAAAACCTATAAAAAGAAACATGAGCAGAAAAACCCCAATGGAAAAAAAACTCATTTAAAGAAGGATTTTTTTAAAAAAATGCCAGGACCTACTATTTACTGGATGTTTATTACAAACTGATTTTTTTTTAAATTAGTCAGTTCTTATAAATGCTGGTAAAAAGCCATAAACCATGTCCACACTGCAGTCTCCAATGTTGCTACCACTGGTGGAGCTGCACCAGTGGAGAATTACAGCTTGCTAGGGTAGACAGTCACTGTAGTTACTAGCATTGTGGTGGTGGAGTAATGTTTGGGACTTTCCTTAGCATGTAGTGCCCCCTAACTGGCTAAAGGAGGTTATTGTTGAGCAATGCCAGATGCTCCCCATCCACTGGGGCTGAACTTGCTACCTCTTTAGCAACACGTCTGAAATGTAGAGGTCTCAAAGATCGCTTTTAATGTCAACATAACATCAAAGGCCTTTCACTTTCTCACATACACCACCTTTTGAGACTTCAAAGATTGGTTATTTATGTTTCTGGACACCAAAAGCTTTCCTTTGCCTGTTACTCTCTCCGTTTCCACCCGGCATAAAAAGCTTTTCTGTCTCTCTGTTCTCAGTTGGGTCTGCTGTGCCAGCATATTGCTATAGAATTTTTTTTTAATAGGGTGATTTTATTCTGAATAAATAGTGGATGGTTTAATTTTCAGTAAGAAGTGATCAGTAGCTGGCTAGCAAGAGCCAGTTAACAAAACATCTTCCTTCCATCTCTGGCAGGTATTAATTAGAAAGGCTGCAGTTGCATCACTAATGATGTCACGTGGGATAATTAATGGAAGCTCCCAGATATATCACGACCCTGAAGTCTATTAGGCCTTATCTTGATAATTGTCTAAGCATTATTCTCCAAGGAGGGCTCCCTCTCCACCCCGTGTGTTGCACGCTCCATTAAGAAAGAGGATGTATAAGTATTATAATTAGGATTCATTCATTTTTAAGGGCTGCTTATCATGTATCCTAATCTACACACAGGTAGAATGGCAAAAAGAACAAAGCAAAATGCAAACCATCCTGCTGTGCCTAAGTTGTCATGGTGGCAAGTTTGATCTAAAGAAATTCCAATGTGAAAAATATAACAATACCCACATCATTTTTGTAATACCTGAAGCAAAACAGCTCCCACAAAGCAAAACATCTATCACTCAGAAAGGGACACACTAAATGACTATTTCTACCTTGATCCTTGATCCAATACGTCCCTCTATTCTTTGCAACTTAACACAGGATTAGTACTCACTCATTCATTTTAGCAAAACATAATTCCTTAGGTTCATGTGTGTCTTAAAATGCCTGTGGAAAAGCATGCAATGAATTCTGACATTACACAAGGGCATGGTGTAGAACAATGGAAGTTATGACAAGGGAGCATGCAGCACACAGCAATTCAGATCATGCCTTTCTTTGACAGGAGGCGTGGAACTGAAGTATCAGGCTCAAGAGAAGAAGGAAGTTAATAATTAGTAAAATGCACCATAAAATTAATGTGTCTGCTGAAGCAATCTGACCCTCAAAGAGGCCAATACCGAGTGATTATGGATGGGTTTAGAAAGTAATAACCTTGTATTTATTACTTGCAAAACCCTTCTTTTATCTCTGTTAATGCCCCCTTCCAGAAAGCGTTATTGCTGTTGTGTATCAGGAGGAGACTACTGTGTTGTCAAGGGAAGCAGCTGATGTATAGATCCTACTTAGCCTCCGGCCAGTGGTTCTCAACCTTTTCATGACAATTATGTCTGTTTACAAGATCAAGATCTTCTCTGTATCAGCTGGTACCCACAGTCTCCAGTTCCACTGTGGGTGCTCCAAACTTCATGTTCCTGTTTGAAATGAGCTCCCCAAGGCTTGAAGTGGTCACAGTGGAATCAGATCCAGCCGGTAGGGTATTAGGTCCCCACAACAGTTCATCATTAAAGAGCAGGAAGCTCCAAATCCTGAGGCATGTAACAGAGGTAGGGTGCAAATACACTCGCTCATTAGGCTGATCGGTCTATTCTCTTTAAATTTTGTACATTTATTTTTCACTTGTAGACAATTCATTACCACACTGGTAGCTCAAATCAAGGCCCTATCCTGCTCCTGTTTAAAGTCAATGAAAGTTCTGCTATTTATTTATAGGCTTTTCTATGGTGCTCAACTCAAGTATCTCGGCACCTCAGGGCAAATCCCACAGGGATGGAACCTCCTTTCAAATGGAGTGCCATGCAGACCAATCTCTAGCTATGTCCTTCAGGCAGCCTGGCTGGATGATCAGTCTGTGTCTGTCTTTGGCAATTATGTCTGAAGCTTTCAGCACCTCACACACACTAACTAATGTATCCTCACAACACCACTGTGCTCTGTGAGGCAGGTCAGTATTATTACCCCCATTTGAAGATAGGAAACTGAGGCGCAGAGAGATTAGGTGACTTGCCCAAGCTCACAGAGTGTCAAAGACAGAGCGGGGAACCCAGGCCTTCTGAGTCCCAGTCTAGTGCTCGGAGCCCCAAGATTACCTGTACTCTGTTAATGACTTCAAGGACAGACAGATCACACCTCTTTTGCTTTCTATGTTATGAGATCATATAGGGACTTTTACTGCAGTTGTTAAAGAGCTCTGGAAAAAATAATTAATAGATGGAAAAACAACAGAATTCATAACATTTTACGTTATAAGGAATACTATAGGGAAATCCCACCGACTTGCAGCAAGAGCAATAACAAAGTAAAACAAGATGTCAGTAAATAGTTAATGTGGTTGGACAGTAGGATGTCAAATCCTCTTATTTTTAATGTCTTGTAAGTTTTTCTAAGAGCCGCCCATGAGGTATCTGTAAGCAATTAAGTGCTTCACAGATTTAACTCCTCCTGGGTAATGAGAAGTCCTCTTTGTTCTGTATCCATGACTCCATTCCCATCCTTCTTAACTCAGATGATAACTTTGCTCTCCAGGTCTGATATCCTGAAGTCATGGCTGACCAAAGACCTTCTCTTTCTTCTCATATCTCCCTGGCTTGTCTGTCTTTCACCACCTTAAAATATGGCCAGAAGTCCTCTTAACATCAGCTCTGCCTATGCCGAAATTCTTATTTGTGAGTTCATTACTTCCTCTTTCAACTAATAGTTTTTCTTAATCCCTACCCTTTAAATGTCAGGGGGTTCAGAATGCTGTAGCAAGACAACACTTTCACTCCAAGAAACAAGACCTTCATCTTCCATTACTTTGCTGGCTTCCCATCATCTGAATCCAATTCAAAATTACCTTTCTGGGTTAAATCTTTCCCCAGCGACTGACTTCATCCTCTCTCTCTCTGACATAATATTCACCTACTAATCCTCACCTGTTCTCCAGGCTAATCTTAGCCTTCCCTCTGTTTCCATTCTGTAATTCTCTACAGTTGTAATTACAGTTGTAATTTTCTTTCACCTGATCTACAGTATCTGGAACTACTACTCTCTCACTACAAGACAATGAATAACTTCAAGTCTTTAATTCTTGCCTTAAAATTAGAGCCAGCCCTGACTGCAAACTTGGGGTCTGGATTTGGATCCGAATGTGACCAAAATGCAAAAGCATTTAGACTGTAGTTTTTGGTTTGGTTCCCATGATTGAAATAAGGGCCAGCAGCAAAATTTGGATCCAGAACCAAAGTATAGTTATACTTAGATCTGCGGATTTTGTTTGAAGCCATCTATACTTACACCCTTATTTTTTGAGATAGCCTTATGATTGACATTCACTATAAAGTGTCTTGGGACACTTCATATGGAAGTTGCTTTACTATATACAAATAAAATATATGCAGGGTCAAACTCATCCTTCAAATATGCATGTGCAATACCATTTACTTCATTGGGGCTTGTGGGACCATCTCTGAGGGCAGAGTGTATTGAACAGTTTAAAAATATGAGCTGCCAAGTAGTCGTCCAAGCTCCTTAGACTATGTCGACACTGTGTTTTACAACCCGCGCAATGAGTCTCAGAGCCTGGGTCTAAGGATCGGGATGCTAAAACCAGCTGTATAGATGTTTGCGCTCAGGCTCTGAAACCAGTCCCCTTCCCCAGGCTTCAGAACCTGAGCCTGAATGTCTACACAGCTGTTTTTAGTGCCATAGTGCCAGCCCAAGTCTGTGGACCCAGTCTCTGAGACTTGCTGCTGCATGTTTTAAAATGCAGTGTGGACGTATCCTTAGTGCGCCAAGCTACACAGTGTGCCAAACTCCATAACATACCAACAGCATAAATGTACACTTCGCACTTTGCTGAAATCATGGCCTGAACAAGCTTTGGGGCTTTTTTGTAGAAAGTTAGACATTTGAAATACATTCTTTTCTTTGTTACTAAGTAAGTTTTGATCTGGGATTTTTGAGTTAGAGCTTGTTGTAAGGTTAATCTGGCAGCCAACAACAGAGAAAATCTATTAGCAACCAGTGGACTTGCTTTTGAAAAGCCATGCACATGTAATCTGTTTTTTTAAACTTGCATCAGAACAGAAGAAGATGATAGCTCATTAAGTGGTTCTACCTGTGCTTGTCCACCTGAGTGCAGTGGTGGGTGTGGAGAGGTCTGGTGATGTGCCGGGTGTGTGTGAAGGTGCGAGTGGGAGTGATGGTGTGGATGGTTCTGCTGGTGATGGGGTTGAGGATGAGGATGGTGTGCTGGATGCTGGTGCTGATGCGGGTATGGGTGATGAGGTGGCAGTGTCTGGTGCTGATGTGGATGTGAGTGCATATGATGATGTGGTGTCTGGTCCTGTCGGGAGCTCATCATTTCCATCATATGGCCCATGGTGTTCATATTTCCATTTGACATGGCTGCAGGATGATGAGTCAATGCTGCCTTCAACCTCTGAAACAGAAGAAAAAGGGTGGGTGGGGGGGAGAGAATTTGAAATCAATAATACATTTATTAGAGGTTCGTTTTTCCAGATTTGTAGAAACTCTTAACACCTGAAAGTGTCTGGTTTTGTAATTTTTGTGATTTTTTTCTAGATTTTACTTCTTGGCTTAAGTATAGTGCTTTTCATATAACCTTCAATGTCTGTTAGGTTATAATCTAGTTTTTTGATCATTATCAGTCAAAACTTATAGAACACTAAATATCTGGATCATAATTTAACAGCTATAACAAGGAGTCTGGTGGCACCTTAAAGACTAACAGATTTATTTGGGCATAAGCTTTTGTGGGTAAAAGCCTCACTTCTTCAGATGCATAGCTTCTTCCTATGCATCTGAAGAAGTGAGGTTTTTACCCATGAAAGCTTATGCCCAAATAAATCTGTTAGTCTTTAAGGTGCCACCAGACCCCTTGTTATTTTTGTAGATACAGACTAACACGGCTACCCCCTGATAATTTAACAGCTACAGATTTTCATATGATTGTGCTAGTATGCTGTTGAGGAAAAAAGTATTCTTTTATTCTTAGTCAGCTCATTAAGTTTAAAGTCTCATGCAGTCTTAGTTTTTTAAAAAAAGAATACCTGCTAAAATGATGCCTTGAACAAAGATCCACACTAAATTACCATCCAGTAATACAGACATTTTTTTATTGCCTCAAAGAAATAGAATATTGACCCTTTTTTTAAATTTCAGAGCCCAAGAACACAAGTCATTTTACAATATTTTACCTCATAAGACCAAACCTTTGTCCTCCCACCAAACTAAAAAAACTATTAGTTAAGTGTGGTCTTGCCATTAAGGTCCTTTGTGTCTGAGCTCGAAAGCTCAAATGCTAACTGTGGTTCATTGTTGCATGCTAATTCCTGCCTCAGTGATGTCCTCATGTCTTTTACTGATGCTGGAGTTGATTTTTTGCAGTTCTAACTCCGGCAAAACTACAGTTAATGTCAATAGGATTCTTCTAATTCTCCCACCTTAGGATATCCCGCAATAGCCAAAGGAAGTTTAATCTGAGTAAGTATTGCAGGATAAGGTTCTTTTGTTCATTGTAATGATAGCTAAGGGTGGAAGAATTTCCCCCCTCAATTATTGGATGTACCAACATATTAGCCATATTGTCATACCACATAGTCTTCACATTGGATTACCTAAGACCAGCTTCCTATTGGAGCTCAGCAAAGTCAGTGCCAAAGTTAGTTGTTTTCCAAATCAAAATGCAGCCCCCCCCCCCCCCCAAAAAAAACAACAACTCCGGTTAGCCAGCACTTTTATAAATCATGAATACCTGTATTTGTCAAAACACTCTGAAGCTCAACTACAGTGTGACTTGTTCTAAATGGCATAATTTTCAAAGCCAAAAATGGGGCAGGGGAGACCTAATTTGCGAATAATCCTTTTCTTTTAGCTACAAAAACTGTGGCTATTACTGTGGCGTGACTTCAAGCAGAATACAATATTTTGTTTTCTTTCCATGGTCCCTTCTACCACATCCATTTATCTGCAATAGCAAATCAAGAGAGACACATGCAGCTGGTTTCAGTCAATAGGGGTAATTTCCATTTGGTCTGTGTATTTTACAAGCTCCTTGTTCACGTTTCCCTATGGGAAGGTGGGCCAGCTGCCCTGGATCAGGATCCTGGTAAGAAACCAGCTATCTCCCCCATCCTGTCCCAGTGCAGCGTTTCTTTAACTTCACACTTCACACACACCCCCACACACCCCAAGGCAATTTATTTTTCATTAATGAGAAGCTGCTGCCAATTAGGAACATTTGGGGAACTATCAACATTTTCCGTTGTCTTCGGCAAGATCAACTGTTTTGTGTTGTAGAGCGCTGGAAAAATCCCCAGGAATTTAGTAAACTCTTTGCAATGTGTATGTGTTGGGGTGGGAGGGGAGACTTCAGTTTTGTTGTTTGTTTGGGTCTGGTAATTCCAAACTGCTGTTTTATTGTAGTGTAGAATACAATGTGATGGCACCATATTTACATATGTTCTAGTGCATTTCAAGGCAAAGGGACTCAAACAAAGATACGATCAAGTACCCAATCGTGCTCCCATTCACATCAGCAGAAGTTATGCCACTGACTTTAAAGGGAGCTCCTGGTGCTCAACAATTCTGAACATTGGACTAAGAAAAAAGACAAGTGAGTACTTGGAACTCTGCCATTTTTTCCTGAGAGTAGGTGGCATCCACATTTCTGAAGATCCTCACACTGTTTCCTTACCTTAGATTCCACCTCTAGATGCCTCACCTCAGAGTAACCAGTCACCTAGCCCAAAAGGACTGCAGGACATTTCTTTAATAGCCCCTCATTGCAGATCATTAGTTAACCAGAGGGACTGCTATTGAGCATCACTGAGCAAACCCTGCCCGGGCAGAAATGGGTAGCAAGAGACCTTAGATGAGGAATTGGCAATGAAATTAGGTTTCCTGCATGCCACTGCAATTTGTTTGACATCTTTACTGCTTTTTTGCCATTTTTTCTCCTGTGTCTCAACATCAATAACTTGATGGTCGAAAAAAATGCCACTTTTTTTCCCAACAGGAATTTCCCCCCAACATCTCTAGTGGAAAACAATTGGTGTTTTTCAGTGTTTTTAGAAGAAACCAAAAGTGAAAAAACAGATTTTTTTCTGATCACTAAGTTTTTAAAAACTGAAAATAATTTGGCATTAGACATTTTCTGTTAAAAAAACAACAACCCTGAACCATGGATGGAAAAAAAAGATCAGTGAAAATATTTGTTTCCTTCTCAAAGCTATTTTTGTTGAACAGAAATTTAAGTAAATTATTTTGATCATCTCTAAGCTTCAGTCACTGCATGAAATAAAACTGTACTGTCCTATTCATCTTTTGTTTTTTCTCTAGCTCTCATCACAGAGGTACTCCAGGTTAGGACAGCGAGGAAGCAAAGGATATGAATATTGATGTTTTTCTAATTCTAATTCAGTTTGTGCTACTGCACTCATATAAATATGTCAAGCGGTCTGTCCCTTTTCCCAGCGTGGTGCACATGCCTAAATCCCATTAACATCAGTGAAGAAACATGACCAACTGTAGTATCAGCTTAATGTCTGCAATGTCCTTTATCAGAGGCTGTAACATGCCCTTGCAAGCAGATGGAGTGTGATCTGAAAGGTATTTCCTAGCTCTAACTACTATGTCCTAGTCTCTAAAGTATGATATTGTATTATAAACTCCATAGAAAAAACAGGAAAAATCCATATGTTGGCCTTCCCTATACCTATATCTATAGTAATGTAGCACCAATCTACAAAGTGAAAGCCTGACTCCTTTGAAGTCAATTGCAAAATTCCCATTGACTTTAATGGTGCAAGAATTTTACCCATAATGTTTCTTGATAATGACAACATCTCCATATACCAATAACCACCTAAGCAATCACTGTACGATCATGCACAAGACTACCATAGCTAATAGTATTGCAATGGGAAAGCTGAGAGCAGAATTTGGCTTATGGTACTTTAGAGTGTCACAATGGATTTTCCTCCTTGCCTCATTCAATGATTGTGACGGGAGAACATGAGAATAAATTTCACTCAATTCTTAGCTGTTTATAAATATTTCATACCGTAAATAGTAGAAATCACTTTTTGCAAATCTTCATGCCATTTAAGTTCATAAAAGCAAACTGGAGGGGATTCATTTCTATCCAAACAATGAACACATTTCAGAGACTGATTAAACTTAGATGTCACATTGAGAGCTTGATCCTGCATTCCTGTGCACTTAAAACTCCTACTAACTTCAGGAGAAGTTTGAGGAATACAAGGTATGCAGGATCCAGCCATAAATCACACTGTCCTAAAGTTAAGAGAAAAGGGACACAAGTTGCTAATCTTCTAATTGGGTGACCTTAAGCAAGGTCTCTGTGCCTTTGTTTCTCCATCTATGAAATGGTAATAATGATATTGACCTCCTTTGTAAAGCACTTTGAGATATATAGGTTTCAGAGTAGCAGCCGTGTTAGTCTGTATCCGCAAAAAGAAAAGATGAAATTAGCCTCTTAGAGTTGGTGGGACAACTCCCACCTTTTCATGCTCTCTCTATGTGTATATATATCTCCTCACTATATGTTCCATTCTATGCATCCGATGAAGTAGGCTGTAGCCCACGAAAACTTATGCTCAAATAAATTTGTTAGTCTCTAAGGTGCCACAAGTACTCCTGTTGTTTTTGAGATATATATGGATGCAAGGCAATATGTAAGAGTGAGGTATTATTATTATGACTCACTCTCAGGCTGTTTGGCACATCTGAATTATACTCTCCAATTCCTCTGAGCTCTTTTACATAGTCTATTAGAGGATTGGGTCAAAAGAAATCTGATGAGGTTCAACAAGGACAAGTTCAGAGTTCTGCACTTAGGATGGAAGAATCTCATGCACTGCTATAGACTAGGGACCGAGTGGCTAAGCAGCAGTTCTGCAGAAAAGAATCTAGGGGTTACAGTGGACGAGAAGCTGGATATGAGTCAACAGTGTGCCTTTGTTGCCAAGAAGGCTAACGGCATTTTGGGATGTATAAGTAGGAGAATTGCCAGCAGATCGAGGGACGTGATCATTCCCCTCTATTCAGCATGGGTGAGGCCTCATCTGGAGTACTGTGTCCATTACAAGAAGGATGTGGAAAAATTGGAAAGAGTCCAGCAGAGGGCAACAAAAATGATTAGGGGGCTGGAGCACATGACTTATGAGGAGTGGTTGGGGAAATGGGGTTATTTAGTCTGCAGAAGAGAAGAATGAGGGGGGATTTGATAGCTGCTTTCAACTACCTGAAAGGGGGTTCCAAGGAGGATGGATCTAGACTGTTCTCAGTGGTAACAGATGACAGAACAAGGAGTAATGGTCTCAAGTTGCAGTGGGGGAGGTTTAGGTTTGATATTAGGAAAAACTTTTTCAGTAGGAGGGTGGTAAAGCACTGGAATGGATTACCTAGGAAGGTGGTGGAATCTCCTTTCTTAGAGGTTTTTAAGGTCAGGCTTGACAAAGGGATGATTTATTTGGGGATTAGTCCTGCTTTGAGCAGAGGGTTGGACTAGATGACCTCCTGAGGTCCCTTCCAACCCTGATATTCTATGATTCTATAAGATTTTGTAACAGCACTATACATGGACTGCCATCAAGTCTACAGCATATCTCAGCTTCTAATAAAAAGCTAACTCAGTTGTCCTCCCAAACTCAAATTTGCTGAATTGAATTAATCTTTAGGAAGAAATGATCAGTTGAAAACAATGAAACCGGTAATAAAACAAACTGCAGAGTACACAAAAGATGTACCATCCGAAGTAAGCACTTTAATACTTCTGAGATCTGGGCCTGAACCTATGGTGGGCTGTGTAGCTTCATCTCCTACTGCCATCCATATAAATTGATGACATCATCTCACAAGATCAGACCTTCAGACACTGAGCATTATCATTTTGTTATTTCTGGAAGTGTCACACCTGGAAGTTGTACAATGGTAGTGAATGACAATAGTACAATGGCGTTCATCACAAAAGAACCATCCAATGGTGATGGCATTGCTGAAGGGATGTCCATTGTTTTGGGAGTGCCTAAGAGTAGGTTGGACCACAATGGAAGTACCAGCATAAATAACAATAACAACATCTACCTTCTATTTAGTGATTTTCATCTGTAAATCTCAAAGCACTTTACAAAGGAGGTAAGCATCATTATTCCTGTGCATAGAATATTTTTGACTTCCAATTATTTAGAAAAATAAGTTCCCTGTTAATTTATTCTATATCCATTTTGATCAATAAATACCCTATAGCAGGGACAGAAATATGTTGCAGAAATACACTTGAAACATACTCTGTGTTTCTTGATTATTAAATGCAAGAAGTGATATTTGTGAAATGTTAAAGTTGACATTTATTTGGACAGAACTCAGGAAATTCAAAGTTAAGGTTCCCACAATATTTGTAATTCGGTCTGTGTGTGTACATTATTATTTCCATTTTTATCCAGTATTTGATTATTCATTATTCTAAGGAAAGGAAGGAGTGAGAGCCACAGAATAAAGACAATGGACTTCAAAAAAGCAGACTTTAATAAACTCAGAGAACTGGTAGATAGGGTTCCAGGGGACGAAAATCTAAGGGAAAAAGGTGTTCAGGAGCAATGGCAGTTTCAAGGCAACAATATTAAAGACACAACAGCAAACTATCCTGATGTGCAGGAAAGATAGGAAGAATAGTAAGAGGTCAATATCGCTCTATCAGGAGCTCTTTAATGAAGTAAAAATCAAAAAGGAATTCTACACAAAGTGGAAACGTGGATGAATTGCTAAGGAGTACAGAATTGCTAAGGAGTACAGAAGACTAGCAGAAGTATGTAGGGACAAAATCAGAAAGGCTAAGGCACAAGATGAGTTAAACTAGGCAATAAGAAGAGGTTGTTTAATACATTGGGGCAAGAGAAAGACAAAGAAAAGTGCAGGTCATCTACAGATGACAGCAAGAAAGGTGAAGTATTTATTACCTATTTTGTTTCAGTCTTCCCTAAAAAGGTAATTGTGACCAGATAGTTAATGTGATTAATATTAATCACAATGGGGAAGGAACACAGGCCAACATAAGGAAAGAACAGGTAAAATAATATTTAGATAAGTTAGATGTATTCAAGTCTTCTGAAGGTTCTTAAGAAACTAGCTGACAGAATCTTGGAACTGTTAGCAATTATCTTTGAGACCTCAAGGAGGACAGGTGAGGTCCCAGAGGACTGGAGAAGGGCAATATAGTACCGCTCTTTAAAACGGGGGAAAAAACAGAACTGGGGAATTATAGACCGGTCAGCCTAACTTCGATACCTGGAAAGATACTGAAAAATTATTAAACAAATAATTTGTAAGCCCCTAGAGGATAATAGGGTTACAAGGAAAAACCACCATAGATCTGTCAAGAACAAATCATGCCAAAAATCTATCTAATTTCCTTCTTTGATGGGGTTAGTGGCCTAGTGGATAGTAGGGGAAATGATATATCTAGATTTTAATAATTTCTTTGACACCGTCCTCCAAGACATTCTCATAAGCAAACTACAGAAATGTGGGTAGATAAAATTATTATAAGGTTGGTGCAAAACTTTTTGAAAGACCGTACTCAAAGAGTAGTTACCAATCGTTAGCTGCCAAACTGGGGGATGTACCTAGTGGGTTTCCACAGGGTCTATCCTGGGTCTGGTACTATTCAATATTTCCATTAATTACTTGGATAATGCAGTGGAGAGTGTGCTTATAAAAATTTGTGGATGATACCAAGCTGGGAAGCGTTGCTAGCACTTTGGAAGACAGGGTTAGAATTCAAAATGACCGTGACAAATTGATCTGAAATCAACAAGGTGCAATTCAATAAAGACAAAGTAATGAAGTGCAAAGTATTACATTTAGGAAGGAAAAAAATGCACAATTATAAAATGGGGAATAACTACCTAGGCAGTAGTACTGCTGAAAAGGATCTGGAAGTTATACTGGATCATGAATAGGAGTCAACAATGTGATGCAATTACAAAAAAGGCTAATATTATTCTGGTGTGTACTAACAAGAGTAGTGTATGCAAAACACAGAAGGTAATTGTCCCATTCTACTTAGCACTAGTGAGGACTCAGCTGGAGTATTGTGTCCATTTCTGGGTACTACACTTTAAGAAAGATGTGAGAAAATTGGAAAGAGTACAGGGGGGAGGAACAAAAGTGATAACAGTTTTACAAAACCCAATCTATCAGGAAAAGTTAAAAAAAACTGGGCCTGTTTAGTCTTAAGAAAAGAAGACTAAGCGGGACCCGATAATAGTCTTCAAATATGTAAAGCTCTTATAAAACGGACAGCGATCAATTGTTCTCCATGTCCAGTGAAGGTCGTTCGAGAAATAATTTGCCTTATATGCAGTCTGGGAGACACAGGTTTGGTATTAGGAACAACTTTCTAACTTTGAGGATAGTTAAGCACTGAAATAGGCTTCCCAGGCAGTAGTGGAATCCCTGTCATTGGGGGTTAAGAATAGGTTAGATAAAACACCTGTCAGGGATGGTCTACAAACTCTACATACACTTTGTCCTGCATCAGTGCAGGACTCGAAGACCTCATGAGGTTCCACCCAGCCTTACATTTTGATGATTATAATATGGTATCTGTAACCCAAGGTCCTCTTGATGCCAACTGGCAGCAGGAATAAGGGGTAAAGGGATCTCCAGGGTCTGCCATTTATATTCTAGTTCATGAAAAGGAGTGCTGTGAGGTCTCTAACAAAAGTCTGTGTCACACTGGTCATAATTGTAAAACACGTCAGGCTGTTTTTTAAATAGTTATGTATATACACTGAAAATTATGTTCTTAAGGTCTGTATCTAAGGGCTGGTCACCAGCAAAGTTGAAACACAACTTATCTGTCTGTTTATATGTAAACTAAGTATTGTATGGTTCACAGTGGGCCTCTACTCACCAGTCTGAACTGAATGTTAATGACAGGCTGCGAAATCTTCAAAGAAGAAGGTGGGCTGGACATGTCGTGAGAATGTCAGATGAACATATTCCTAATCAGCTCTTCTACGGAGAAGTCACTCAGGGAAAGCGCTCCCATGGAGGACAAAAGAAGGGGTTCAAGGACACGCTGAAGACCTCTTTGAAGTCCTTCGCGATCAACACTGCCACATGGGAAACCTTTGCACTGAACCGTCCAGTATGGCGCAGCCTCATTCACACAGGCAGTAATAGCTCTGAGGCGAGGCGTATTGCTGAGGCTGAAAAAAAGCGTGAACTGCGCAAGTCCAGAGCTGCTCGTACATCATCAACAGTGCCATTACATGTCTGCCCGACGTGTGACAGGACGTTCCATGCCCGAATCGGACACACAGAGCCCGGTCATCGAAATAATGAGTTGTTGAGGTCTTCATTGATAACGATGGACGAACATCAGTAATCATCTGTTTCCAGTATCTTTACTGACTGTCACTTGAATCTCTGTCCTTTGATAATGAATTTATTTTTGTTTCCACTAACATCTAAGTGCTGTATTCTGAGGTATAACTAATAAGCCTTTGTGAATAGCTAGCCAAGTAATTTTGTGAGTGTTCAGAGAATAAGGAGATAGACAACAAAGAGAATGCTCCATGGACTCAGGGGTGGTGTGTGCCTATGGCTAACCTGTACAGAGATAAGCGAGGCCTGGAAGTCAGTGCTTGTGTTACAAAGGCGATGGTTTCAGGGAACTGACAGCAGGCACATGCTAAGGGAAGATGGTGGTGAGATGCCTCATAACCTAGGTAACCCTGGGAAGCATATTTAGTTACAGGATCACACAAGAATGAGCAATGGAACATACTATTGGCAAATAATACCACATAATATAATAGAGACTAACTTCTTTTTTCCTACACCGCTCCTCCAGTGAGATTGTATATATAGGATAAACTACACTATGGTAGTTTAATGTTTAACTGCATTGTTTTCTATGATATATTCACATATGTAGCATTTTGTAGTGCTTCCTAGGTGTTGTTTGATCATGTAATGAATATTGGAATACATGGGTACAAGTAGAGACTGATTTCATCGGGAGTTTTGTCTGAATAAAGAATAAGGGCTGCAGGATTTGCCTCATTCAGACCAGATCTGAATCAAAACCTCACATCAGACAACTCTTTAACTTTTGGGAGAGGATGTTTCAAAGTCTGAACCCAAAAGTAGATCTGAATGTCAAGGTAAGGATTTCTTTCTCTAAAAAACAGCATTGACACCCCAAATCTAAGCACCCCTGAACTACGCATAGGGAGTAAAAATTTGGATTCTGATCCAAGTTTTGTAGCTTCGATCTCTATCTAATATTTCCTAGGGCTCTATGGGTTGAACTCTATATAGCTATGGCTGTAGCAGTGGTGGGTCAGAGATTGCAGAAATCCACCTCACGTAGGGAAGAGAGGTTGTAACAGTGTCAAGCAGCCACAAGCCCCACGGTTTTGGGGGACCAGCAGCACTGTCCCCAAATAGGCAGAGCATCAAGGGTGTATGCTGCTTCAGTGTCGCCACAGCAGTCTCCATGGCTGAGCTTTAACTGAGCTCCTGCCAGAGATTAAACCTGAGTCTATGAGCATAACTCCAGGGGAATGGGGACAGAGGAAACTCCCTGTCCTCCCTGAGGGGGTGAATCCCAAAAAAGTAAATGGTGGATGTTTTCCCTTTGTCAGATAAGGAAAGGGATGTGTCCTACTGGGCTGATTTTCAGAAGTCCTGAGCATCCACTATTCTAATTGAAGTCAGGGGGAGATCTGGGTGCTGAGCATTGTGAAAAATCAACCCATACAGGTTCACGTAACACACACAAGAGAACTGTATTCAGGTTTTTGTCCCATGCCCATCATCATGGTATCTGAGCAACTTCGTCATGGTATCCTTGCACTCGAAAATAGAAGTTGAGAATATTATACTCCCTTGCTGAGCACTAACCCACTGAAAGCATGACTCTGCAGCTACTAGTAGAAGATGATAGCTACTTATTTCCATCTGCATAATGCCTAGTAACACGACTCATATTTAGTCAGCCTCATTCAGGAGATTGAACACGCAGTATATGAGACTTGAGTTTTGCTTTTGCTGGTGTAATTTTGGAAACTCGTTACTGGAGTAAACACATTTTAAAGGAGCACTAGGAGAGTCAAAATCTGATGCACGTACGTTTTAAAACTATATTTTATTGTTTTAATCCCAGATGTGGCAGTACTCAAGGGCGTGTGCACACACACACACACACATGAACACACAAATCCACTGCTGTACACACATTATACAATCAGATTCTTAGATTTTGTTTCAAGATTATACCAATAAGTGTCTGAAATGGAAAACCAAGGCCATAACTACTTACAGCCATTAAAGATCCCATGGCACTGTTTCAAAGAGTATTGATGTTTGTTTGCCTAGTGTCCTGACTAATTCAACAAGGGTAAAGATTTCGCCTACCTAATATTCCCATGTAGTTTCAGGTGAAGTCAGTTTTCATTTCTAAAACGAAGTGGTCCCTAAATATACAGTGTAGTCTGCAAAGTATTTAGAGATTTTTCTGGAGAAGCAACACTACGGTAAATAAAAAGTGATACTATTCTTATGATTATTTCATGTTTTTAGGATGAATTCCGGTATGAATAAAGTACGATAACTGCAATTAAATGGATGGCTTTCAATTACCTGCCTCCGATAGTCCTATGACTGATGATTTCCTATGTACAATATTCTTATTCTCTCTCTCTCTAAATATCCAAACACACGGGATGTAGGTATGGATGATACAGTCTAACAACCTTAATTTAACCAAGTTTATTTTTGGAAATTTGCCTGTTTCTTAAATAAATATGTCAGTGTGGATAGTTATTAATATGAATAGCTATCTGGATTGATATGTATTGTCCCCTCAATGGCTCCATGCAAAGACCAAAGTCTCTTGTGGGCTCCATGCAAAGACCAAAGTCTCTTGTGCCTTCCCTTTTAACAGCTTCTCTTCACACCTCCATTGTGTCCCTTTGTACATCTCCCCCCTATGCCACACCAGATCGCTCCCATGTCTCTCACCACCCCACTCCACAACACTCTCCCTCACAAATCCCTGCTCCCTTCAAGCTGCAGGACTTTGGTACAGACACACAGTGCTCCACATCCACCCCAAGCCCTATGCACAGCCACATACTTCCTCCTTCAACCCAGTCCTCATCCATAAACAAGCTTCTTTTCCCTTAGATGTCTGTCCCCCACCCCCTACTACTGTATCTGCAGTAACTCATCACTTCTCTTTAATCCTGTGACAGTTCTCAAGATACCCAGGACTGAGAGTCACCCCTGCCTTCAGCATGAGGAATTGTTGCTTGTGCTTAGCAGGGTGTCATCTCCCCGACACCACTACCCTGTCAGCCACCAAGCACTCTCCTCTGGGGCTTTACTTTGCCTTGCAGGTTAACAATAGGTGCACCCACATCTCCAGGTCCCTTTGAGGGGTTCCCCTGGAGTGTTCAGCCCCTTCTCCACTGAACACTCACAGAAATACCACTATTCAAGTAAGTAAAAAGCTTGTTATAAAGAGGTGGATGATAAATTGTTCTCCTTAACCACTGAGAACAGGACAAGCAGTAATGGGCTGAAATTGCAGCAAGGGAAATGTAGGTTAGTCATTAGGAAAAACTCCCTAACTGTAAGGGTAGTTAAGCACTGGAACAAATTACCTAGGGAGGTTCTGGAATCTCCATCATTTGACATTTTAAAGAACAGGTTAGACAAACATCTGCCAGGGATGGTCTAGATAATACTTAGTCCTGCCGCAGTGCAGGGGACTGAACTAAATGACCTGCTTAGGTCCTACAATTCAATAATTCTGCTCTTCGCAAAGGAACAGTGTACACACCAGCCTATATGATTCAACTCAGGATCATAAATGATCTGGAGAAAGGGGTAAAAAGTGAGGTTCATAAATGATCTGGAGAAAGGGGTAAAAAGTGAGGTGGCAAAGTTTGCAGATGATACTAAACTGCTCAAGGTAGTTAAGACCAAAGGAAAAAGATCTTGGAGTCATCGTGGATAGTTCTCTGAAGATGTCCTCGCAGTGTGCAGAGGCGGTCAAAAAAGCAAACAGGATGTTAGGAATCATTAAAAAGGGGGTAGAGAATAAAACAGAGAATATATTATTGCCCTTATATAAATTGATGGTACGCCCACATCTTGAATACTGCATACAGATGTGGTCTCCTCATCTCAAAAAAGATATACTGGCACTAGAAAAGGTTCAGAGAAGGGCAACTAAAATGATTAGGCGTTTGGAGAGGGTCCCATATGAGGAGAGATTAAAGAGGCTACGGCTTTTCAGCTTGGAAAAGAGGAGACTAAGGGGGGATATGATAGAGGTATATAAAATTATGAGTGATGTGGAGAAAGTAGTTAAGGAAAAGTTATTTACTTATTCCCATAATACAAGAACTAGGGGTCACCAAATGAAATTAATAGGCAGCAGGTTTAAAACAAATAAATGGAAGTTCTTCTTCACACAGTGCACAGTCAACTTGTGGAACTTCTTACCTGAGGAGGTTGTAAAGGCTAGGACTATAACAGCATTTAAAAGAGAACTGGATAAATTCATGGAGGTTAAGTCCATTAATGGCTATTAGCCACGATGGGTAAGGAATGGTGTCCCTAGACTCTGTTTGTCAGAGGGTGGAGATGGATGGCAGGAGAGAGAGCACTTGATCATTACTCCCTCTGGGGCACCTGGCATTGGCCACTGTCGGTAGACAGGATACTGGGCTAGATGGACCTTTGGTCTGACCCAGTACGGCTGTTCTTATGTTCTTATATTCTTATGATCAGCGCCTTGCTTAGTATCACAGCACTTAGATATATTTATAGTGAAAACAAGAATAAGTTTATCAAAGATTCAAGTGACAGGAAATAAGAATATTGAAAACAAATGGTTATATGTAAAACAAAATCATAACACATTTTCTAGAGACTAAACTTGACTAACAAATTAAGCTCCTCTCTAAAGAAGTTTATCTCACCTGAAGTTCTCTACAGAGTTTTCAACCAAGGTTGGCTGAGATTCCATTTTTATGAATGTAAACACATTGCCCATTTAATTCCTAGGTGCAGGATAAGAGGGTCTCTTCTTTGCTTTCTATTTATACCACTAAAATTTATTGTTTGTATTCAGAGACAGAATAACCATCTGTGGCCTACTTTTCCTGTGCGCTGCTTCCTTGTTGACTGCATGTCTTTTCATTTACTTTATATGTAAATGGGTATCTATTGTGTTAGCTTACAATACTTAATTTACATCCCATCAGAGAGACAAGAGAATAAACATCTTGTCTGACCGAAAATCTGTTTTTTCACCTCTGCTGGTGACTCATACTTTGATACAGACTCTAAGAATATGTTTCTAGTATACATACATAACTCCTTACATAGTGTCTGTACATATTTTCACAATGATATTAATGACCAGTGTGACCTCAGCTTTCACTTAAGATCTCACATGACATTCTTTGGTGAACTAAAACGTACATAACAGAATCAAGATATTTCTGTAACCCTCTTGCCAGTTGGCATTCAGGGGTTCTTGGGTCACAAATCCACTTTAAGAAATGTAAAGTATGAAACATGAGAGATAAACGCAAACAGTTTATAATATTTTAACAGAAAAATCTTTCCACACAATAACCACATAGTCAAAAGCAGAAATGTTCTTTTTTCCCATTAGGAAAAAAATGAGTGATATACACTGTATATTTGTACCTCAGTTATATTCTCTTTCAAAACAATACAGCAGGATTAAGCTAAGAATAAACTTTCCAAGCAAGTAACCTTTTTAAATAGAAATTCAAATTTGCATGGCCTGATTTGTCAGTATAAATCCAGATCTATCTACAATGGAGGAAAAATGTATCTGCTGACGCATTCTAAACTGAGTCATACTAACACTGTTTAAATGCATCGTAGTCCTGTTGATGGTATAGCATATTTGTCTGCAGTTTTAAATGGCTGTGCCCCGCTGTACACAGTGGCTAGATAAACCATGTTTAAATCACACTTGCCCAATCTAAATGTGTCTTTGCTTAATTCCTGCTCCCCTTCTTTTTCCTCATTCTAGGGAGGGAAGGGTGCTGTCCATTCGGTGAGTCCCTAAGTCAACCTGCTAGCGCTCAGGAAAGCCAGGTGTAAACATGGTTTTGTACTGTAAGAAGCAGTTTGGCTTCCCTATGGCACATAATGGAGGCTACAGCACAGGTGCAAGATGTCTGGGGCTTGGCCACAGACCCAAGTGCTCTGGTTGACACATTGCCAGGGTCTCTCCTCTTACAAGGAATGTACTCTACCTTGCTCTTGTGTGGGTTCACCGTGGTTGGAAAGAGCTCTCTTCACATACTTTTCCCAAGTGTACCATGCAACAGAGGGGAGAAATAGCCCTAAGTCCTTAAGACCAAATTCTTAAGCAGGCGCACATTGTGTGGGCTGGAGGGCATAAAAAGCCTTCCCCTGTGCAATTAGCATTAAGGGCCAAGCAGAACTGAAGTTCCCTGCACTCCGGGGAGCACAGAGACTGCTCTCTCCCTGAGGGGAATGCAGTGCCCCAGTGGAAGTGGGAAGGAAGTGGAGTCATGGCTCCTTTCCCCCCACCAGGCACTGGCCAGCAGCAGCTGCCAAACTCATGCGGGACAGTATAATACCCTCCCTGGACTGTAATGGCACATGCAGATTGCCTCCTGGAGCTCACTGTCTCTCACTATGGGCTATGCTAGGTGGCACAATCCCAATTTCCCCACCACCTTCCTCGAATCTCATGTTCTTTGAAAGGGGGTGGAAGGAAGCATTTATAAAGACCTGTTTTGATGCTTAACGCATCTCCCTGTCTACTTTCTCAGCCTGTCTATTAGCCATCAGTGTTAGTCTTTCTGATACCAGCACTGTGTGATTCATCTGACACATACACCAGAAAAAGTCACATTCTGACGAAGATAGTGATGCTGTGATCTCACACTTCAGCACTCTCGGTAACTGCACCTAACAGCGGCTCCAGTTTCCTGCTGCTTCAGAAAGATAAGGTTTGGAGAGGTTTTAAAAACATTTTTTATTCCAGGCTTGCTTGTCTCATTGTGAAGCTAATGGCTGGCGGCACATAGAAAGGCAAAAGGGATGTAGTGAGCTGGAATAGGCCAAAAAGAACACAGCAGCTGTAACCAATATTGGGAATCAAACTTTAATAACAGTGATAAGTTAAATATATAAAATAAACTTAAGCCAAATTCCAATTGTGTATTTTCATCCTACCTACCTAATATGCCCCCTATAGGTTGAAACAGAGAAGTCATGCTGTGCTTCTACCACTACATGCGGTGCCAGTACTGTAACTGTGGCACTTGTAAAATAGATAGCTCGTTCTACCTCAGAGGGGGCTGTGTTTCAGAGGTGGGCGATGTTACCTCCTACCGGATTTATGGAACTCACTTAACCTCCCTGCTTCTCTGTTTCCCCACCTGTAAAATGGGGATTACAATGCTTATCTAATTTTTGTAAAGTGCTTTGAACTGTGTGGAAGAAAAGCAGAACAGAAGTGCTAATGTGTAATTAAAGAAGTCTTTTCTCAACAGAGTTTACAACCTAAGGGATAAATGGTGCCATTTGGGCACCACGGTACAATGGGGGGGGGTGGAGGGGAAGAGGAGGTGTGTGAAAGGCACAATCCTCCCCTCAGTTATGTGATGTGCAGGCGGAGTGGACAGTGGACAAGGATGATGCAACTGTTCTTTAGGTTGCAGCTAGATGGGAACTTATCTGGATCCGAATGTATCTGAATCCAAACTTCTCCACAGTTTAGGAGTATTTGAATTCAGGCTTTTCCTTCTGGCAACTGTTAGAGCAGGAAATTATGACACCAAGAGGCTTGCAGAACATGAAAAAAGATGGGGGGGCAGGAGGGTTAGATGGCTCCATTTGTCTTTATGCCATCTTGTACCATTCCTTAGAGAAATGGATAGCGAGGCCCTTGTCTTTGCCTGCGTGCTATGTGAATTCATATCAGAGCAGCCTGAAAGCTGTTTGGTGTTAATAGAGAGAAAACTAGAGAAACCAGACACTGCAGTATTAAGCTAGTGAACCACATCACTCACCCCGCTTTTTTAACAAGTATCGTGTGCTTAAATTGCAGCAGGCTCAGATCTGAACCCACCCTGCCAGTGGAGCAGACGATCTCTCTTTCCCACAGCAGAGCATGGAATGTTAGCATCCTACCACAGTCTAGAAGCTTAATAACCCATTATCAACGTGGCCAAATAAGTTCCCACTCACAACTACTTCTCCTTGGAAGGCTGCCAAAGTATAGAAGACAAGGAGAGGGGAGGGTGAAGCCAAACCAATATGGGGGCTTGGGTGGGCGGGAGGAAGGGTTAAGGCAGCTAATTTTTCCTTTTTTCCCTGTGGTTAAAGCAGCGACAGATAATTTATCACACATTTTGATGGTGCTCCAGCTGGCAGGAAAAAGAGCTATCTGTTTATTAATTCAATTAGCCTGCTTATTTATCAGTGGAGGGCTAGAAGGTGCAGTCACAGGCCACGCTGTGCCAGTTTCAGCCTGTCTGCAGCTGGACCTACAGGGAAACAGTAAGATGGAACATTCTCACCCCTGCAGCTCTGACTATGTGCATTGATCGCTGTGTTTATCCAGAGCTTTTTGATGTGAGAAAAGGAAAACTTAAAAAAACAAACCAAAAAAACCCCCCCAAAACCAAACCCCATACATTTTTGATGAATGCTCAAGATGGGCCTAAAACAGAGGTCTGGCTTTTGTGCCAGCAGGACAATGTTATAAATGTATTCGTTATGTCTGACATTCTGCCCTGAACTAATTTTTTAATTTGTGAAAACCAATGAATACATTGTTAATTTCAAGTTCAATGGTGATATTGTTCCAACAGACTCATTAATATAACACTGAGGTGATGTTTAGGGTAATGAAGCTCCCTTGTTACCTGCCAGTATTTGAAATCGATAAAAAGGGGACATTTGTGAGAGAGAAACAAACAAAAAAAACAAACGTATAACTCCACTGAATTCCTTTGAACTAAGCAAGTGCTTCAGAGGGGCAGGATGGCAGTGATGTGCTGGAGGAGGCTCTCAGGGGATCCTGGTTAAAATTCTGCCATCAGATTGAAGGAAGGGTCGGTAAAATATTTTCTTTTTTTCCCATTGGCAGTTATCATCACCCAAAAGTCCATGCCTTTCTATAAGCAGGCATGCACTATTGAATAGATTCTCCAATTCCTCACGCCTCTACTCTATGAGCATGTGCTCCCTAGTATATGGCATTTATTTCCAGATCAAAGGGGAACTGTTCTGGTCAGAATCTCTTTTTAAAATATGACTTCACATGAACTGTACGGTGAGAAAGCAAGAACTATTTTGTTAAAAAATAAGCAGTGTCCTTGCTATGGAAGGATATTTGACATGCATGTCCAGCCCTCAATTAAATGTATTGTTCATGAATATTTGTCTATGCTACTCTTTTGCTGCAGCTAATCCATGGATGTTTCTTAACTATATTATTGGTTCTATAGAATGCACAGAAGGTGAAAAACCCTTTATAGTGGCATTTCATTTATCTCAGTTTGTTTTCACAAACTACCAAAAAAAAAAAAAAAAAAAAAAAAAAAAACCCACTTGGGAAGGAGGTTTTAGAGGAAGAATAGTTTTATTCCATAAGTGACAATAAGCCAAAATCCAGCATCCTTACTCCATCCTTAATCAGCTAAGAATCAGCTAAGGTTCAATAAAAGTTTTGTGAGAGCAAGGATTAGGAGATTTTTAGTGTCTCTCCTAAATTGCAAACCAAATAAAATGGAAGAACTAACTCAAACTGGTCAGTTATTTTAGCTATTTGTAGCTTTCCGTCCTCCAAGTCCCTGTCCACTCCAACGGTGGAGATTTCTGGCACTATTGATTCAAAGCTCTAGGTTCAGAAATTTTGTGGGAAGAGCCAGTCCTTTGAATGGCCAGAGGCGAGCAGGGCTGTTGCTAGCAACTTGAAATATATATACATGTGGAAGATCTGATATGATACCCATAATCTCAAAGGTACGCATACAGACCTCTATACTAATATAATATTAACAAAGTTGGTCCAGTTATATAAGCCTTTTTAGTTGTGTTTTGATAAAAAGGCTTTTATCTTGCTACATTAAATTATAATTGTACAATGTGGCACACATGGCTTATTCCTCCCTACCGATACAGAGCCCATCCCAGCATGAAAAAAAAAAATCTAGTGACTTCATGTCACTAAATATTCCTAATTTCTGTGAGATTTCAACACTGCCATAAACAGTAGTTACTTTTTTTCCTGTGGCTTATATAAAGCATCAAACTTCCTCATCTCCCTCTCACACACATACGTGCACAATGTTCTAATTTAGGCCTTAAAAAAACAGGCGCATTCCCCCAACCCTCACTCCAGCAATTAGTATTTTGATTCACTGACTGCTCACATGAACATGGGTTTCTCATGGAGTAAGAACTGGTCCATAATCACTTGGGAGCTGTACATGTCATTCTGTTCATTCGATTCCCCATCCCTCCTCTTCTTGACGTGTTTAAAGTAAGAATCTGTTTTTGGTAAAGTTTCTCCAAGCAAACTTTAATATTATGAAACTGTAAAAATCTTATAGGCCCTTCAGAGCCAGAACACCATATCAAGTTAGGATGGCAATGCATGTTTCCACTACAGATGAGCTCGCTTGAGCCTTTAACAAAGGTTCCCAACAAGTGTAACCTGCCCCACCCATCATTTCCCCCACCCCCTCTGAATTTTCCTTTTTGCTTCTCATGCCTAAGGATTAATTTTATATTTTGAACTGAGATTCTGTTTGACAGATGATTCCACTAATGCCGATAGTTTAAGCCACATATCAACATTTTATAAATTCTTAATTTTCTCACTGCAGCCATATTGAACAGTTTTGTGCAAATGAGACTTATAATTACCCAGATAAATCAGTCCAATGTAGTATTTCTTAGGATCTTTCTCAATATACTCCCTGGAGGATGGGATCCCATCTGCTTCACTGCAGTCAGGCTAATTGAAGGGCACTGACTTTTCCAAATGGATTCATTAATTACCCTAGCTAGATTCTCTCTGGGGTTCTGTATTCAGTAGGTGAAACTTCAGCTGTACTATGCCATCTACACATGTTCAGCAATGTTACCCTGGTTCTCAGTTATGATCTAAAACATTTGCAGATGCGCTGGCGGGAATGATTTTGCCTTTGGAGTACAATGTTACAAAATGAACGTAATTCCATTCCTCCTTTGCCTATTAATTTAATGTGCATTCAGAATCTATAAATATTGTAACCGAGACTGTTTCAATATGTTTTACTCCCTGCCATCATAAATATAAATGATGGTCAGAGAGAAAAAAGCATTAATTTGAAGGTATTGAATTGCCAAAAAAAAAAAAAAAAGTATTTACTATTGTGTTGCAGAAAATCTAGTTTGTTCAACAGCATGTGAAAGAAACTATTAAACTTAAATGCAGTGCTGCCCTGCATAATTATGGGAATGTGATGATTTTATTTAACGTGATAGTGGGCCAGATTTTAAATAGGCTCACGCCTAATCACGTTGCTCAGCCAACAGCCTTCCAGCCAAGGGAGAAAACTAAAGAGCTACCTGATGCAGCCCTAACTTTTTTAAGGAACAGATTTTTATGTTACTTGTCAGATATACACTTCTCTTTTCTTAAAGGTCAAATGAGAGCGCCCTGTAAATCCACAGTCTGACTCTCTGTTTGAATATATATATTTTATGGCTCAATCCTGCAAACTCTCATTACGCTGCAGCAGAATTATGTTACTGCTATGTAGCGATATATTACAGTATCTGAATGACTATATCTCTAATGTGCTAATTTTACGCTATTTATAAGATTATTTTATATATCACTATTTAGTTTGTAAATTCATGCTGTGGTTGGTAACCATGAGGTAGTTAGCCTGGGAATTAAAGACACAATCCCTTGTGATGAAATAACAACACTTCACACTTTCATAGAAGGATTTTAAAGTATTGCATAAAATGGGCCCACCCTGAAAATGAGTTGGGCTATTAACGTGAGTAAGGACTGTAAGATCTGGCCCAGTTTAATGATGAAATGTCACGCCTCTCCTGTGATGTGGACGCAAGTACTCTTATACCCACTTTACAGATGGGCAAACTGAGACACAGAGATTTCCCCAATGTTGTATTGTCAGTCAGTGGCAAAGCCACAAACTGAATCCAAGGGTACTATGTCTCAGTCTCCCACACTAAGCAGTAGAGAATACTCTCTTTCATTCACTCTTTGCTTTAGTGCCTTAAGTCTTTATGATACAATAGGTTTCAGTTGTTTGTTATCCACATTTACAATTTTCATCATGCTTTATTATAGGTGAGAACACAATGATTACACGATATTCTCTTTTATGTATTTTATCTATGTTTGTATTGCTTGCTTTTGCAAGTTAATGACATAAACAAAGTTCAATCTAATTATGTGCCCTTACACATAAATAATCCTTGCTCCACGAGATGATTTGCAGAGTGGACCATGCCCTATACACCCAATATGGACTTTTGCAGGGTGGACCAGGCCCTATACACTCAATATGGACTTTTCTCTTCCCTCTTACTACAGTTCAATGATTGTGCCTCTAAAACTCACCCCCAGCCCAAGAAATGACTAAGAGATATTATTAACCCAAGGTAGATAAGGAGCCTCTTTTGGGGGAAGGGAAAATCCTCCACCTCTCTTCACTGTGTTTGCCAGTTTGTCTCTTTTAAATAAGGCACCTCTCTCAGCAGCTAATAAATTCACTCCTTTACTCTCGCCAGCAGAGCAAGTTAAGCACCTTCAAAGAGAAAGCCTGAGGCAACTCTGTCATCACCTGGCAGAACAGAGTTATTCTGCATTTGAGTAGTTAGCTATTTGATTTTTTTTTCCAATTTTGTTTCCCTCTTATCCCTCCCCAGTTTATAAACAACTGTTCAAAAATTGCAAAGCAGTTCATAAATTGCTCTGTAAAAACGGGAAAAGCTATGCAATAAGCCCACTTCTATTACTGCTTGTTTTCTTATACAGATTTGGTGCTGGCAGACAAGTTCCTGCAGGCAGCATCCATCCCTTTCACTGCACAAAATAATTCTGTACAGAAAATATATATTTTCCCCTGAGCTGGTGAAATTTGGCTTAGCCCTACTGACGGCAATGAAACTATGCTGATTTACATCAACTTGGAATCTGGCCTTGTCTATTTTAATTCCATGCTAACTTTGTTGGTTAGCAAAGCGTGTGGTTGTAGCTGATTTCTCAGAAGTCAGCCAAAGCTTTTGTTTAGTTTTAATACCTTTTTATCACCTTTATGACAATGAAAATCTGTAGCCAAAATACTCCATCTTAGAAACCTGGGGTTGAGGACCATATGAACTACAAGAAACTGCTTGCAGTATGGGATTGTCAGAATGCTTGGCAGTGTCAGAAAACTATCTAGGCTTTACACAAAAAATAAAGAGCAAGCAGCTAAAGTTCTTTTGAATTGAATTCTTTGAAAAAACTAAAAAGACAACTTTACATGACTGCATGAACAAGATATTACGGGTCAAAACAGCAAGCTAATCTCAACCTATTGTGCCACTGCCCTATTGTAATAGATCTAGCAAATATGACATATACATTAGTGAAGTGAAAAGTCATTAATCCCTTTGTACAGCCGATAAACATGATTGACTGGACTCTTCCCTACTTCTCTCACCTCCTCTTACTTCCTTTGACCTTCTCACCTCCCTTTCTCTATCTCTGCATAGGAAAAGAAACATGCAATAGGAAAAGGATCTGCAATATGGATCAGACCAGAATTTGCAACATGGATTGGACCAGAGATCCATCGAGTCTCACATAGTTCTGTCAGCAGCCCATGCTTTCTGCTTCAAATGTTAGTAAACACAACTTCACACCCATCATGCACTTATAGCATCAGGGGCAAAGTTCCATTCAGACACTTCTGGATCAGAAG
Organism: Trachemys scripta elegans; assembly: GCF_013100865.1. Classification (NCBI taxonomy): domain Eukaryota; kingdom Metazoa; phylum Chordata; order Testudines; family Emydidae; genus Trachemys; species Trachemys scripta. The sequence continues at coordinate 61,909,164 of NC_048299.1, read as the reverse complement.
AATGATTTTCATTCTAATTTTCTACCACATCACAGTGTCCTCTCATCGCAGTTGGCTGAAATAGTAAGCAATTTTTGGTTAATTTCAGATTAAATTTGAGAGGTTTTGTTTAAAAACAAAGAAACTTAAATGGCAGCTGGTCTTGCCAATCCCTAGCAGATCTCAGCATTTACCCTAGAATCTTGTACTCATTTTATGTTCTTTTAGTGAAACAGATGGGTTTTTTAATATAAACCCGTAACTTTTCTAGTTGACCGTTTACTGCACTTGCTATTTAAATAAAAAGAACATACAGGATTTCAATACTATTTTACTATGCTTTAAAGTCCATACCTCTGCGTGGCAAGTTTTAATTATTTATTATTTTCTGACTGAAAACCATTTGGACGGGGATGACATTGAACCTTTGACCTTAAATTTGCTACAATTATAAATGAAAAGTAAGATTCGTAACTTCAAGACCAACAAAGAAAATTTGGTAAGGACTTGTCTATGCACAGAAATTACACTGGCATACCTTAAATATGTATTAAATTGGTGCAAACCTCTGTGTGAACATGCTTATATTGGTTTAAACAAGGTTTACATTGGTTTAAACCAGGTTTAAACCAATATAGTGTCCATTCACAAAGCTGAACTGTTAACTAAAATTGTTTAAAATCAAGCATTAGTTAAATTAATACAACTTTTGTAGGTCTTGTATGATTTTGTTGTTGTTGTTGTTTTCTTTGCTCTTCTGGAGGTTTAAACCAAACACCTGTCAAAATACTCTGTTAAGGATCCTACAATATCAGTGGTATTTGACTTATTTTCTGGTAAACTTGCTCCCCCTTATATTGAGAACAAAATGGGATAAATGGAAGCCACTGCAGAGGTGATGGGAGAATAGACTTCACCACACATATGAAGTTGCTGCCCGGGGACAGCTGAGTAAACAGCTTGCAAAAGCTTGTTTGAAGACTGCCAGCTAGTTACGCCCATAATTTCATCTCTATTAACAAAAACAACTAAACTGTCGCAGTGTTGATTATCCAGCACAAGAATTATAGAGTAATATTCTGCAGCAGTAGGGGCTGCGTTTTGATGTTCTTTATGTACTCCCACCTTGCTGATTTACAGGACAGCACATTAGGATGTCAATCAAAACCAGCAAACATGTGAAACGATGCAAAACAGAGGTTTCTGGCATTATCATCACATGCCAGATAGAAAAATAATTCCATAATACTGACTACAGCTAAGTGAGTCAGAGTAATATGTCTTATAAATGTGTCCTTCTATGCAGGAGGTAGAAGGATGCTGGGAAAGAAAGTCAGATTTTACAAAACAATCCAGAGCAACTGCTTTTACAAATAATGCCATCACCAAATCCAAAGATCTGGGTTTCGTCTACTGCCCCATTTACCCAGTCTGAAGCAGCAATAGGTTTTACCTGCTCAGACTTATAAAATGTCAGTGATGTACTGATACAAAGCAGAAAACCGCTTCTGCCTTGACAGCAGTAGAGTAATGGAAAGTAATGGCTAAATTGTGACCTCCTTACTGCAAACATGAGGGTTATTCAGTAGGACTATTTGGGTGAGTAACTCTTCAGCAGTGTGAGTAAGGGGGTCACAGTATGACCATAAATCAATATGAAATACTTTAGCTGGTGACCATAGGCACAAAAACAAAGCTGACAATTCTTCATTCATCCAGAATGGAGCCCTCTTGCACAAGTCCATCAGTGAATGAAAAACCATTATGGGACGGGAAATATGAAATAAATGGCACGGACTCTATTCCAGATTAAAATTACAATGCTATAGGCTTTCTACATTGTTGTCCATTTGAATTTCAAAGTAAAATAGGTAGAGAATGTTCCTCACAAATTGCACGATGTTCACCCTTTCCAAAACCCTTAACAAAAGTAAAAGGAGAAGGTGAGCTCCCTCAGGCAGAAACTGTTGAGAGAGGATCTGATGTAGGAACCAAACAGGAGTCTTTGTGAGGGATTTGTATCAGCTTCCAAACTTTTGAATCTCAACCCTAAACAATTGAGGTGCTAGATAATTAAGAAAGTTGTATTTAAAATAATCTAAGTTTAACAGTATATGAATAACCTCTATCCACAACATCCATACGTCCCCCTTCTCCAGCAACCTCAACTCTTGAAGAATTTTGTTTTGAAATGTTGGTACCTGTGGTCCAGATTTTACCTGTGAAAGGCCTAGAGAGCTTAATGAAGGCATTAACAAAGACTTCGGAAATGGATACGCTGGTTTTTGTATTTTCTTTCAAATTAACATGCCCTCTGAAGGGTGGATTTACACTCATTCAAACTACTGCTGGTCAGAGTTGTTTCTCACCATTATCTTAATGTATTTATGCACTACAGAAATTGAACAATAATTTTAATCGCAAGAGTGGGTGAAGATATTAAGTTTTCTCTTAGAAATTATCTGGAGGCATTTTATCCCCCCACCTTTAATAAAGAGCACCTTTTATCTTTTTCTTTTTCCAACTTCTTTGTCACAATACTGTGAAGCAGTTTCTTGGGCAAAAAAATAGAGATGAACTGACTGACTTGAGCTGTCTGGGTAATAGGCTTTATGTAGTACACAGAATTCTAACATAACTACCCTCACATCATCAGAACCATTTTTGGGCATATGTGTGTGTACATATATTATAAGTGGTACTAGGTACACTACATACATATACACACACACAAACGGTTTTGGCAAGTTGAAGAAAGTTATATTAGAATTGTGTGTGTGTATATGTATACACACACACACATACACACACACAAAATTCTAATAGTACTTGTGATATTGTATAAAAAAGAAAGCTGACCATGTTTGCACTAAGGTATCACCACTGATGTATCACCACTGTTGCAACCACTGATATATCACCACTGTTGCACAATTGTGATAAATCTTATACAAAGTATGTCTTGAAAGGAATCATTGGAAAACTGTAATCTTTTGAACAATGTTATCCTGTTTATATGAGTATATTATCATTGTATATGAAGTTATGAATTGTTGCTATGCATTTGTATCTCAAACTTGTTGTGTTCCTGGGTAACAGCCATAAGACAGATTTACATCAAGACCAGCCAGCAAATTTGATGGGCCATTAAGGAGAATCAAGTATTCCAATGCGCCCTTCCTGAGGACGCCTCAGGGAGCATATGGACACTGGAGGCTCAGCGACTCAGCAAGGCACATAGAACATGTGATCCAAGACACTGTTTGACCCAGTAACTTTCCATGCACATGGGCTGAGGGTATAAATTGGAGACAGACATCACCTTCTTGCCTCTTTCCTGCGCCACATTTCTGGGCTATGATTTCTAACAAAGGAAAGCTTTGAACAATGGACTGAGGATCTCCAATCTTTCGGGTTATCCAGAGAGACTTATTGCAAGCTAGCAAATTTAACATCGCTGCTATTATTCTGATCTACAAACTCTGAAATCAACTGTAATGTATATGATTCATTTTAATGATTTAATAACTCTTTCCTCTCTTTCCCCCCTATTATTAAGCCTTTAGTTTAGTTTACTTAGAGACTGGCTACCAGCGTGGTTTTTCGGTGAGATCATGAAGCATATTTTGACCTGGGGCTAAGTGGCTGGTTCTTTGGAACTGGAAGAACCTAATATATGTGATTTCATATAACCTCTGTATAAACCCATGGTTCACCCACATCTTGAATACTGCGTGCAGATGTGGTCGCCCCATCTCAAAAAAGATATATTGGACTTGGAAAAGGTTAAGAAAAGGGCAACAAAAATTATTAGGGGTATGGAACGGCTGCCATATGAGCAGAGATTAATAAGACTGGGACTTTTCTGCTTGGAAAAGAGACAACTATGGGGTGATGTGATAGAGGCCTATACAATCATGACTGGTGTGGAGCAAGTAAATAAGGAAGTGTTATTTACTCCTCATAACACAAGAATTAGGGGTCACCAAATGAAATTAATAGGCAGCAGGTTTAAAACAAACAATAGGAATTGCTTCACACAAGGCACAGTCAACCTGTGGAACTCCTTGCCAGAGGATGTTGTGAAGGCCAAGACTATAACAGGATTAAAAAAAGAACTAGATAAATTCATGGAGGATAGGTCCATCAATTAGCTATTAGCCAGATGGGCAGGAATGGTGTCCCTAGCCTCTGTTTGCCAGAAGCTGAGAATGGGCGACAGGGGATGGATCACTTGATGATTACCTGTTCTGTTCGTTCCCTCTGGGGAACCTAGTATTGGCCACTGTTGGAAGACAGGATACTGGGCTAGATGGACCTTTGGTCTGACTCAGTATGGCCGTTCTTATGTTCTAGTGTAAATATTCATTTGTCACAGAATTTGTCTGGGTGGTGAATCAGGGGCTAGAGGGACTTAAGGGGACTGTCTGTGGCTTCATAATGACTAGTATAGTAATTTGGAAGCACACATTTGTTCCCGACTTGGTGAAATCTTATGATAGAATATACCACCAGTTTGGGGTACATGCCCTGTTTTCTGGCAGTTTGACCTGAGATGGGCGCTCTTGGTGATCCATACCAGGCAGTGTGACAGTACTCTCTTATATACACACCTACACAAAACACTTTGTTAACTCTGAGCTAAGACTCAGAGACTTGCAAGACTACATATGTCACCAGTAACATGACAAAACAAGAAAGGAAGTAGAGTTAATTTGTTTAACCACCCATTTATATTCCACTGATCAGTTTCTCTCAACCTAAGCTACCCCCCTTCTAATACCACCCTTCCCCCTATCCCCAACCTTATCCTGACCAGACAGTGGGTACCCTGGAACTTTGACTATATTCACTGGTTATACATTCCTGGGTCTTGATGATTTGTAGAAGGTTTACATGGATTTCATAAATTACATTGTTCTGTATGTGGTTTTGAATGGCTGTCTGCAAGTACTACAAGATACAATGTTAGATTGCAAATGGTTGTTGGGGTAAATGCCTTTTCTGTGTTGTTTAGGAAAACCTAGGTGAAGGGATGATCTGTGCTGCCTGTGATTTTGTGTCGAGATTACAGAACTGAAATCTGCAGGTGTGCACCTGCTGGTGTATTATATTAATAGCTGGAGTTAAGTCTCCTTCCTCCAGCTTTTTTTTCAATCCTTCCTATCTCTCTGTAAACGCACCCAACTTCTGCTCATACCCCGCTTGTGATCAGTCTGTGCACCCCCAGTCAGCCTAGGCAGCCATCTATGCTTGTTACTTATCCTGTGCCTCCCTCCCCCATTCACTCTAGGCAACACCTCTTCACTGCCTATTAAAATTATCTGCAACCTCCCTGTACCTCCATTCACGCTATGTACTTATTAAGTTCCTGCATTGGAGCATTTCATATCCATATTCATTAGTGTTTGTAAAGCGGCTTGAGATCCTTGGATGGAAGATGTTCTACAGGTGAATTGTATTATTGCTATTATGGAAGTCCAAATGGAAATGTCTGCCAGATTCTGCAGAAGCCTGAACGTTCCATAAAGCTTCACTTCTATGCAAGTAGAGAGTATAGAAATGTAAGTATGGAATATTAAAACACGGGTGGGGGTTTGTTAATGTTTTTAATTGTCATGAAGGCAACAGTTGAGAGAGAGCTCAGAGATGGCATTGTTTTTCCCCATTCAGCATACCAAGGAAAAGAAATGATAGAAATAGGAGGAACACCAGAGGAGACCTACCACTGCTGAGGACTCAAGGCTGCAGAAGTTAAAAAGCATACCACCCATCCCGGGCAGGACTGTGCTGTTGTGCACAGTGACTATAGCTGTGGAATTAAAAACAAGGTTACAAAATAAGAAGAATAAGGAACCAAAAAGCTGTGTCCAATCCACTCAAACACATATGTGAAACTATAAATCAAATATTAACAACACAGCGAACTGGCAGCTGGCATAGTAAGCTATGTGCAGCTATGAGCCCCCTTGCAGATTTTTTTGTTTTGTTTTAGGAATTGGCCACTAAATGAACTATTAAAAAATACATCTACTCATTGGCTAGACCCGAGCTGAACACAATACTAAATACATCAAGAAATAAAGTCTACAGTAGAAAAAGCATGGAGAATATTTTAAGTTCTATCTTTTCCAGTGCATTCAATGAACAATGGGACTAATGGCTCATTGCTAAAGTTTAATTCTGATTTTTGTACTAAATGCATTGGTAATGTCCTAACCATTGTATTTTCCTTCCATAGCAACAGAACTCACCTCTCCCCTTCCCGGCACTGCTCACTTCTAGGTATTGACTTATACATAGGAGGAAGGGAAGGTAATAGATCCATTGGGTGCATAGTGTGAGAAGGACCCAACTAATCTCTACATTTTAATCATTCCTATTTATTTGCTGCTGATTGCCTGCTTGCTTATTTTGCCTATAGTCATGCCACCTTGGATTGGGATGTCTTCAAATCTCATAAGCCAAGCACAGTCAGACCTAGTTAGTACATGAATGGTAAAGATCCGAGGAAAATCTAGCTACCTCAGGAACTTAGTTATTCAGTTGGCATTTTTCTCTGCATTAGCAGAAAACAGTTACTCATCATGGTTGAGGGGGCATTTTACTATTGGAGGGGCCATCTTTTGAGGAGGAGTCTTGGCCACCTGTAATAATTACAGATACCATGAGACTTTTACCAAGAGCAGTTGTGTAAACCCAGAAGTCCAGATCAAACTCTAATTTGAATTACAGTTTACCTACCTAAAAGTATATGGCAACTGGATATGGCATTCTTCTCTTCCTGTCCTAAACTACTGTGTAGATTTGCTCAGAGTTTTTAGAAGCTGCCACATTTCATAGACTCATAGACTCACAGACTTTAAGGTCAGAAGGGACCATTATGATCATCTAGTCTGACCTCCCGCATGATGCAGGCCACAAAGCCGTCCCAACCTTTTCCCTTGACTCTGCTATTGAAGTCCCCAAATCCTGTGGTTTAGAGACTTCAAGTAGCAGAGAATCCTCCAGCTAGCGACCCCTAGCGACCCATTTGAAAGACAGCTGCATTTTAATGGGAAGGAAAATAATTCTATGTCTTTGGCATAAAAGTTAATGGGCCTGTTTCTCTATTACAGGGGTGGGTCACATCTGGGTGGGGAAACTGCATGCAGGGCCATGAATGTAGGGCTGGGGCAGGGGGTTGGGGTGCAGTAAGGGGTTCGGTGCGCAGGAAGGGGCTCAGGGCAGGGGGTTTGGGTGCAGGAGGGGATGCAGAGTGTGGGAGGGGGCTCAGAGCAGGAGTGCAGGGAGGAGTGCAGGAGGGGGCTCAGGGCAGGGGGTAGAGTGCAGGAGGGGTGCGAGGTGCGGCAGGGGGTTGGGGTGCTGGAGGGGTGCGGGGTGTTCAAAGGGGCTCAGGGCAGGGGGTTGTGGTGCAGGGTGCAGGAGGGTTTCAGGCTCTGGCCCGGCACCACTTACCTGGACCAGCTCTGGGGTGGCAGCAGCGTGCACTGGGGCTAGGGCAGGCTCCCTGCCTGCCTGCCCTGGCCCTGCACCGCTCCTGGAAGTGGCTGGCACCATGTCCCTGCGGCCCCTGGGGGTGGGGGGGGAAGAGGCTCTGCACGCTGCCCTCGCCTGTGGGTACATTCACCGAAGCTCCCACTGGCCGCAGTTCCCCGTTCCCAGCCAATGGGAGCTGCGGGGGGAGGTACTCACAGGCAAGGGCAGTGCGTGGAGTCCTCTGCCCCTCCACCCCCAGGGACGGCAGGGACGTAGTGCCGGCTGCTTCCGGGAGCGGTGCAGGGCCCGCAGGGCCACGGGGTGGCAATCCTGTGGGCGAGATCCAAAGCCCTGATTGGCTGGATCTGGCCCATGGGCCATAGTTTGCTCACCCCTGCTCTATTACCTTGCAACTTGTTTAGTCATTTAGATGGGTTTAAACTGAATGCAAAGTGGGTGAAAATGCTCCCAATCTAATCTGTTAGCTATTTAAGATCATTTCGCACAAGGTACAAGACACTTGTAGAATCAGGCCCAATACGTTCTAGAGGAAAGATCTGGAGACTATTTTTGCAGGGGCAATAATTCACCGTCTTTTTTTAAACTTCTCTCGTTGCATAGGATTTGTATGTCTCCCTAGATTTCTGTCCCATCACTCACGGCCCCTGAAATCCACCTGCTTTACAAAGAAAAACATAAATACCACTTTTAATATCTGAACTGCCATCCTCCAATAGTTCCCTAGTTGGGACAGTGCCTGCTTCTAGCTATGTGAAAAAGAGCCAAATTGAGACCACTGAAGGAATGACCCGAATGTAAACGCTGATTCTACGTCTCTATGGTATTTATAGAGCATCCAGTATTGCAGAACCTAGGCACACCAAAATGGCACACATCTCTCTCTCAGCCAAAGGGAAAAACATGTTTGATGTAATTCATAAAACTTCATCTAATGAAAAGGGACCTTTTCCATCATTTTTTCAACATGGGCACATTTCACCACATTGGCTCAACATCATGTGACAACTTTTGTACACATTTGTAGACAGAACATTTAAAAACTGTGAAAATTAGCACAGCTGATATCAATTAGTACTAGACGATACAGTAAGTTAACCAAACCTGCCACTTCAAAACAACAACAAAACAAAAAAAAAGCAGCAGCTCTGGGGATTAGAACACCACTTCAGAGGGGAAAAATACCCTCAAACCCACAAAACCACTGTTCCTACTATAGTCCTTGTTGGTGGAATAGTGAAGCTTAGCACACAATCTTTTTGAGGGCACTAGTACTGATACAACATCTTTTTGAGAGTTCTGGTACAAAAGAAGCCCATAGGAGCTTTCTGCTCCTGAAAAGTTATAAACTGTTTCAGTGGCCGAGCACAGAGGTCACCACTCTAAGTCACCATTTACCCTCAGTTACCGCACTGTGGTATCAGAGATACCACAACCCCTCATTTTGGTACAGGAGATGCTACGTTTGGAAATTACCATGATATTTCAAATGCCACTGTGTAGTAATGTGGGAAAATATTGACTTTTTAATGGTGATCTCAGCAGATTATTCCAAAATCTGTGACTAATTACAATTAATGTGGAAAGTTCTGCTAGACTGAGAGGTGCCTAGAAAATCATGAAGGTCCTTGATGCTGCTGCTGATTCTCATGATAAGTTCAAGACTGTTCAGGCTATCAGATCTTGCAAAAGAACCGAAACTGCTTTTTTCTGGTGGCATGCCTAGGCTATGTTGAGGGTTGGAGGAATTTTCTGACATGCACTTATTGATACTGTGATGCCAATGGGACTGAAATGTCTGAAAGACTGAACTTCGATGGCTTAAAAAGAACTGATAAAAAAATGAACCGTTTGGGAGAAAAAATCTTGTTAGAGATGCAGAAACTGAAAGGTAGCAGAACTTCTACTAAACTATAGTAAGTGCCTTTTTACAGGAGGTGCTGTTAAAATGTTTTCTTTCCTCTTTTCACTGGTAGTTGCTGTTGGTCGTAGCAATATTCCCCACTGTCAGTACAGGGGAATACCTGATCAAATGAGGAATATCTTACCCCAACTATTTTACTTAGCTCATTGTACCTGAACAATGAAGAAACAATAAAAAATAATGTTGACTTTCCTTGCTGTGATTTTCCCTCATGTTAATGACTTTCTCAAGTTTATAATGTGTCTTCCATTAATTCATATTGGAAACTTTGACCTGTTCTGGCTTCCATTAGCGTCAACGGAAACACTTCCAATGGGAGCATTTTGCTTGAAAGTCTATTCTTTACCTTGGCATCTAATGTTCTAATCAGACCTCCTGCCAAGTAAACTAAAGTAAACTATCACAAGTTTGGTAGGATACTCAGGATGGGCCTGATTCTGCAAACATTAGTGGGTTTTTACCTTTCAAAATAGATCAATTTCAATGTAGTGATCCAGTTCTAATAGTTTTGAAAGTTTGAGGGTATTCAGGTCTGCAGTATTCAGGCCCTTCTCTACTTGACTGTCTAAAAAAATTAAAGCAGAGCAAATAAAGTAGGAGTTTACTCTTTTCCTTTTTAACTTTAAATTTTTATTAGATTCTTTTTGTACTTTATGAACATTTCCAAATAATTAGACCATAATGAGGATTAATTTATTTTGTTAACAGTCCTCCCCTTTCCCCCGGGTCAAAACAGCCAAGCTAATGAAGGTCAAACAGCAGCTAACACAAAGAAACCACTTTTCAGAAGGAATTTTACTCCATGTAATTTGGAATTATATGTTACCACAGGCCACTACAGTACATATGTTAGTTAATATGGCATTAAGGGACTCATCCAACTCCCTTTAAAGTCAGTGGAAAAACTCCTTTCGACTTCGGTGGGAGTTGGATCAGGCCTGTAATGTGTGGTGAATGAGTAATAAAAATAATACACAAAACAATTCAAGTTTAATGGGACAACTGTCAAAATACCATGTCAGAAGGAGCCACAGACCTCAAGAATGTTTGTCAATAAGCCCCTTTTCCATGTTTCCCCTTCATTTATATTACTGTAGCTACAAAAATGACAGCAATGTAATAATTGAGAATCTGACTTAAACCCAAATCAGCCAACAAAATTTACAAACTAAAGCTGGGACTCCTTCCTTAGCCCAGCTCATTGTGCCTGGATATTGCCAAAGTTTGGGGATGATTCTGCCATGGGCCACGCTATGGGATATTGGATGCAATGGCATGCTCCTATTCCAGCTGAATCAGTCCCACTCACAGTCACCTTGTGCGATCTATTCTTACTAAGACTAGGAAAAATCAGTGTTTGGTAGATGGTGGGGAGAAGCTGTGCAGAGATTATTCTAAAAAGACTATAATAGGGTTCAAAAAAGAACTAGATAAATTCATGGAGGATAGGTCCATCAATGGCTATTAGCCAGGTGGGCAGGGATGGTGTCCCTAGCCTCTGTTTACCAGAAGCTGGGAATGAGCGACAGGGGATGGATTACTTGATGATTCCCTGTTCTGTTCATTCCCTCTGGGGCACCTGGCATTGGCCACTGTTGGAAGACAGAATACTGGGCTAGATAGATCTTTGGTCTGACCTAGTATGGCCGTTCTTATGTTCTTAGCGATCACTACCTGGTCAGGGAGTGTTCGTCACATGAATGTGCACACATGCCTCTGATCTTTGGAGAGGAAGAGTTTTTAAGAACATTTTATTATTTAATACCAGTAGTGCCTACAGGCCCCCATCAGGATCAAAAACCCATTTGGTAGGTGCTGTACAGACATATATAACAAAGAAGCTCCCCGTCCCCTGTGAACTTACAGTCTAATTAGAGTTTTTTTTAGTTTTAAGATACAAACAAGATATGTCAGGCTTGGCAGGGAGGGGCTCAGAGTGGAGGGAAGAGGCAGCCAGCACAGGGGCAGGCAGCACTGCTTGCTATGCTGAGGAGACTGTAATAGCTCACCATGCCTTGTTAGTGGAGTGAGAAGAGCAGTGTTTTCAGTAACTACTTTGTTCATGCTGGGAGCTATGGCTAGAGAGGCTATCGGCATGGGCTGGAGAGGGACAACACCCCCATTGCCTCCCACTAGCGAGAAGGTTTTCTGCCATAAGCTTATGTGCAGCTCTAACAAAAATTCGGACTTACATATGCTGCAATATCTAGACCCGAGGTATAGCTAGTCTGTGGGAAAGAGCCTTGGACAGCCATTTCTAAGGCGTTCCATTGACGGCCAATTCACAGAATAACAGTGGCATAAGCATCAGAGAAAGTTACTAATCTGTTTGCTTGACTGCAGAATGGGCTCAGAATTATCAGGGAAGAGGAAGAGGTGAAAACAACTTTGAATGAAGGAATGGGGCAATCCAGATGATGTCCTCCAAATTCACAAGATATCTGAAATGCCTCTTGGGTATGAAAGAAGGGGGAGGGAAGAGACTCTCTTCACCCTCTTTTAAAACAGAAAACAACAATGCAATTGTAATGGGTGCTAAATGAAGCATGTACTGTAACATACTGCAGTGTGTTTTTTAATTTAATATCGACAAAACAATTGCTTACAACTGTCTGTGGTGATAGCAAGTGTTTGTTATCCTTGCCTGCTCTATAGTGACAGCCCTTTAACATCTGAAAACAATAAATGGAATGCTAAAATGCAAACAATGCTTTCAGTTCATTGATTTAATGATCTAAAATAATGAAAGCCACATCTCATTTAATAATTTTGTAATTGTGGAAACCTGGCATTACCAGTGTACTTTTGCTACTGTTTCCATTAATACTATTTTCTGGATCTTATAAACAGAGAATATGAATAGTTACAAATGGCATAAAATATTTACCCATGAGAGAAAAGGTAAAAGCCACAAGTCTTAAAATAGTGGATACATTTGATTTATACAACACCAAAAGCACATAAATGGCCCCACTAAATCTTACTATCCTAAGTATAGATATAAATTCCCAGATGACAACTGAAACGTGGAAAAAGCATAAGCATTTAGATCTGCAATCTTCTATTGCTTCAGTAAAGTACAAAAGAAAATAAACTTACAAAAGTTAGTATGATATACAGTAATTTAACAACAAGGGCATTTACTCCTGCACAGGAGGGTAAAGACTTTATTATCTCCTGGTTTGAACTTCCTTTTTCTTAATAAACAAAAATAAAACCTGGGTATGAATTCCATATAATATGCTTGATCTTACTCCCATTTTAGTCAATGGAAGTTTTGCCATTGGCCTCAAAGGGAGTGAAAAAAGCCAAATAACACTTAAGACAAAACTACTATAAATAAATATTTAACAACTGCTAGCTAACGCATTTTAGTTTTATTTTTCTTCTAAGAAGTATTAATTGTGTAGCCTTGTTCTCTCTGTTACACTAGTGCATTTCCAATGAAGTCAATGGGGTTGTACTTGTGTAAACGGAGAGGCTATTCTGGCCCACTGCGTTCAACGAGAGTCAGTAAATGTTAGTATCTAGTTAGACATTTGGTCACGTCATCGAGCATGACACCTAGTCCCAGCAGACATGAATGGGTAGGGTAATAAGCTCAGACACAGAGGAAAGCTTCTGAGAAAGTAAGAAATCCAATATAACAATAAGTATAGAAACCACAATACAATGTTAGGTATGCTATGCTGAGTAGTTTTTTTTCTTAATTTAAGTATCAAAATAAAAATTCATTAAAATCCACAAGCAATTAAAATACCCCATAATCTCTTTCAATAATTTCAAAACAGACACACAAGAATCACTCTCAAGTAGAGTTAAACTTTTTTGGCTAGTTACGCTTCCTTTCTAACATCTGGCAATCTGTACCTTTACCATACAAAGTTTGTGAAGGAACCCCCCGCCCCTCTCATTTATGGTACTGTACCTATATAGTTCTATAAATAAAGTCCTATAGGTCTAATCATGTGAGGTGTTTATGTTTCATGATTACAACCAATAGTTTGTAATGGTTTCATCAAACCTTTCAGTCACTGGATGAATTTCTGATGAATTTAGCAAAGGAAAGGGGTGAAAAAAAGTATATAAAAAAAGTTATATGAATCTATTTAGCAATTTTCTGACAATTTCACTGCCTAATGGTCATCAGAATAAAGTCACAGCACCTCCCAAGAGTTTGGGTTACTTTGCTGAACAAAAGCTAAATCCAATAAGACTTACCTCGTAAGTCTGTATGTACATGTGGCTTTATAAATGCAATGAACCACAGAGTTGCTCACTGAATCTACTGTGAATCACAGAACTACTGTATGACAAGCTGTGTGGAATGCTTGCATTCAATTCTCAAAATATGATTTCAGGCATTTGCCAATTAAGAAGTAAGCCCAAGTTTTGCTTTATTTGTTCTCACAAGAAGCCCCATTTACTTGCACACCTTCCCCTCTCTGGTTCGACTTTCCTTCAAATCTTCCTCCCAAAGCGGAGGCCTGAAGCGCCCCCAGAGAAGGCAGGGAGCATGAACACCCAAGCCTGTGATTCCCAAAGATTTGCAAAGAATGGATTTCCCTCCACGCAGCTGCTCTGAGCACCCCTTACCAGGCAGTATGCTGCCATTGGCACAGTCTCTGCCATGACTGCACAACAGCAGCCTCAGAACATGCCCAGCAGGACATAATACTGCTTCAAGAACCATTAACTCACTGATTTTCCAAACAGAAATTAGCGGGGTCACAGTCAGAGGACAGTCTCCTTCTTGTATCAGAGGGGTAGCCGTGTTAGTCTGGATCTGTAAAAGCAGCGAAGAGTCCCATGGCACCTTATAGACTAACAGACGTAGTGGAGCATGAGCTTTCGTTGGTGAATACCCACTTCGTCGGATGCAGTCTCCTTCTTTACACCCTCAAAGCACCGTGGAACACTGATCTCACAGAGCTCCAGCAGAGAAGTTTCTCTAGGGCCCTTCTGGGGGAGGGGAGAGACACCATGTAGCTGCAGCTCCACCATCTGCATCCCCTAAGAGAGGTCTGATGGCTCTTAGTCCCTTCTGTTCCTAGAAACAGAGGGAGTGATCAGAGTCTCTGGTTTTAATAACGCAGAATTCCAACACAAAGGAAATAACTCTAATGTACTTAATGGACCATCTACACTGTCTTGAAGCTTGGCACCTATTTCACAGTAGGCCAACTTTTCTAACTCAAGCCTTTTGCCAATCCAGAGATGCTTCCATGAAACAAAGAGGAAAAAACACACCTCGTGCATAGTTTAAAGTCATTTGTAAAGGGAATATGTTTTGGCTTCTCTCCCAGTTACACAATATATGAGTTATATGACTCGATCAGACCCAATCGCCCTCTGCCCCCAAAATTTATTGTGGTTACATTCCTGCTTTTGCCTTTTGGGGCCTTATGAAAGAACAATTCAAAATTACAGTTAATAACCTTCAGCCCATTGTTCCAAATAACTATCATCAAAATACTATTTTTGGCAATGTAGACATTAATTAATGACATCTGCATTGTTCAGAGGGCGGGGAGGGATCTGTCACATGCCCATAATACCTAGGTAACCAACAGTATTTTGATTTCAAAGTCTATACTAACGCTGAAGAGCTACCAAATAAATGTACAAACAGAAATAGATTTTAATTCTTTTGTTTTGTTGATTAGCTTCAAACTTCAGAGTTACTATTACCAATTTGCTGCCTTTTGAAGAATCAGTTTGAACTGAATGCTTGGGAAAAGTGACTGATTAACAGACCTGGAGACCAAAGTCCTCTGGCTCACAGAAACAAAGTGCAACATAGACAGCATGAGTAAAAGCTTCTTCACAATGCCCCTCCCCTGACTTGGAAGAAATACCTCTAGAATTATGATTAAAGGCTTAATCCAAAACCCAGTTAAGTCACTTGAAGTATTCCCACTTCAACTGTCTTACATTTCCAAGTCCATTCAACCTCTGACCACTCTATTGAGATTGACAGGGTTGCCAACAAGGTGATGTAGGCACCTGTCAACTGGAACGAGACTACTAAACTCCTTTTGAAAAAGGCAGCAAATAGCAATCTGATGGCAATACTTGTTGACCATTAATGACCTGGGCTGGATTCTATGCAGGGGTCATTGTCTAGCTGGCTGAAAGAAAAGGGGTTGTTTCCCCTTTAAGGGCTGCCCCAGCAACTGGTAACAGAAATAGAGGATAGGAGAAAGTTTATGCAGACAGAGTGGGTAGGAACAGGAAGCAGCTAGACCAGTTCTGGGGCACTGCCCTTCCAGCTAGCCAGTTGTGGGGTTATTTATATCCAATGCTGTCCAGAGAAACCATCTTTCACCTGGATAGAGCTGGCATCACCCTCCTACCCACCCATGAAATCTGAAAAAGGACGGAGTCCCTTCATGGTCTGCTGTAGGCATCACACTACTCACCCCTTTTTATTCTGGAGCTGGGAAGGAAATTTTACCTCACTGCCAGATTTTTCATAGCAGGTTTGGGACCCAGTGGAGCAGGACAGGGGGGTTAGGTTATAATGTTGCAACTTGATACATAAAACTTGTGGCAGATGTACAGTTCAGGTACTTATTCTGGAAGGGATACAACTATTGGATAAAATGGATTGGAAAAGAATTTTGAAGGAAAACAACAACACTTTAGGAACAATGGCTTTCAACCTGGGGTCCGCAGACTATTCTAAGATTTCCAAAGGGGTCTGTACCTCCATTTGAAAATTTTAGGGGTCTGCAAATGAAAAAAAAAAAAGGTTGAAAACCACTGCTTTAGGCTGCTGAGGAAGGGGCGGGTCAGGGCTCCTACCTCTGGTACAGTGGAAAATTGCCCTGCCTTATTTTCTAGCCCGCTTTAACCTTCATATGAGGGAAGGGTGTCAGGGTACCAGCAACGGGAAGGCTGGAACCAGGTTGGGGATATGTGGAAATGATTAAGGAAACTGTGATAACCTGCACTGTACAATTTATTTCCAGGTACTCTCAGATATTGTAAATTAATGAAGTTGTGACCTAATGAAACCTCATTCATTACATCCTTTCTTTCTTTCTTCCAGCGTGGCTGGGCAATGGCCTAGAAGTAAAGGCTGTATACATGCCATTACTCCTGAACCACCCATCCAGCAGAGTTTTCCCTTTTTAACAGGTATTCATGCTATAAAATCTAACCTGCAAATTAGGCATATATGACAGTGACCTGATTTGCTGCTGTGCCATTTGTGCATCTGAAAATGTATATTTTTAATATCATGCTGCCAAAATGATGCAGTATCCTTCATTAACAAAGTTAAATGCTGAATCATGACAAAGTAACCTGGAATGGTGATCTGTACTTTGTTGTAATTATATTTGTAGTACCGATAATCCACTGGAAAAAAACGGAGCTGATTTAATAGTTAACAATATTAAAACAAAACTTTAAAGCTGATTGCGTGGGAAATGTAATGAATAGTATTGAGAAATCACCTCTGAAATTAGTTGTTAATAAGGAGGAATTTTCATTTTTCAAAACACATTGTATGACAGTACAATCAAAACAAAACTTGGGAAGGGATGTAACTGGCATTCACCTATTGCGCATCAAGTAATGGATGAGGAATTGGAGCTGACATCATGGCATAACCAGCAGTTTGGGACCTATTTGTATGTGGTTAGGAACAAAATCCTAGTTTGCTGCTAACGTCATTTGACAAAGTGGCATTAGTGATGTGGATTGGCAGGATTTCCTCTCCTCCCCCCAATAATAAACACCCATGGCATGCCACAGGCATACAGTAACTTGCGCATGTCATAAAAACTGAAAAGGGACCTGGTATTTAAAATCAGAACAACTCTTATTCCAGTGCTGCACATGTACAGACAAGAAGTGATGACATACGCTACAACTGTTTTAGATCCTGTACATATAAGCAAGCAATCCATGTCCCACAATTAACCAAAATGGAATGGGAATATATTTAAGGCAAACCTATTTATATAGAAACATTGTTAGCAAATATTATATTTGATAATCAAAAAAAACCCCCCAAACAAACAAAACAAACAACCCAATCTTCCCCCCCAAAATAGTTTAAGCCATACACTGTGTAAATCAATTATGCATAACTGTACAATTTTGGTATTCTGTGTATATGTACTCTGAAATTTTTGAAGCACTACATATTTATAACCCTGAATTATTGCCTTTGAAATATTAAGTCTTTTCACCCAACATAACCTTGATACATCTTCAGATATAAACAACCAAAGCCAATTTACAGTCACTTTTGTTTCCGACCTGATTAGAAAAAAAACATACATAATAATTGACTAGAGTTACCTTTCATTTTGTTTTCCCTTCAAGGGTAGGTTATTTTTATACAGACATACATAGTATCTAAATGCAATTTTTCTAGGCTAGCTAACATATGTTACAAATATACACTGAGAGCTTTAAAAAGTCCTGACTGTTTCTATTGCAGTGTACTGTGACAAGGTAAAGCAATGTAATTAATCATGCTGATGCAAATGAAGATTGCTTTTTGGTTGAACCAGTTTGTTGCAACAATTGCCTTCTGACTGTGTGCTTTTCATTAATACTGTAACTGTTGGGGCACTACTTACTTCTTGCTTTAAATATGCTTTTCTGTAAGTCAACTAACAAAACTAATTAGGAGCTGTGAAAGACCATATTGATAGAGTAAAACTATATAAAACAGCTCTGACAATTCACATGGTGGACCCCATATATCATGGGATTTTTCTTAGTACTCCAGGCCCTTTTTCCTAGTATAAATAAACCCATGTAAAATCTCAGGTTCTTAAACTTGTCTTTAGAAAACCATATGCTTCCTGAAAGAACCATTTTTAAATTACACATAAACATGTTTAATCAATCTTTACTATGTAGCTAGGGATTTTGGCAAGAAAGGCTTTTGGGGGGATTTTTTTTAAGGTAGGCGTATGGAACTTACAAATGGAAATGTACAACTAACACACAGTGACCTGGTCTCTGATGAAAAACAAGTTTTACAATATTTTGCTATGGCAGGACCACTGTAATAATTGAAAAATGCAATCACAGCAGCTCTGCTCAGTATACAAGAGAGGGACTTGGGTTTACAGTTTTCTCAAAGGTAGAGTAGCTTTGAAGTCACTGGAGCTGTGACAATTTACACCAGCTGAGGATCTGCCCTCGAGTGTAAAAATCAAACTCAATTTTCAAAAGTGATTAATGATGTTGGGTGCACAACACAGGACAATCTTAAAGGAGCCTGAGGTTCACAAGGCAGGCGCTCAGGCCTTTCTGAAAAAATCAGGCCTCTTTAAGATGCCTCTAAAATCGCTACTTTTGAAAATTCAGGCCGCTGAACATTCATGCAGCTAAGGTGACCGATTCACAAAAATACAATGGAACAAATACAGCAAATACCCCAAAAAACAGCTGGAGAGGGAGCCCCACCCATCATCACTGGAAAGTACTCTCCTCCAACTGCTTCATAAACGTGTGCGTTTCTGGTTCAATGGGCCCCTTTTACTCCCTTTTCTCGATGACCTCCACAATGGAGCTACCAGCCAGGGAGTTCCCAGCGTCTTTTGGCCTGTGGTTCATTTAAAATTCTTCCTAAGCTGACTGGAGGTGGGTCAGTGATGACAATGGGGGGACTGACTGGGTCCCAGTCAAAAGTAACAATTCCTGGCAAGCAGTCATGCATACATACAGAAATAAGTCAAAGGGGGAAGCGGTCAGAAGTATGGAAACACCAGTGGTATTCTTTTTTGAATGAGATTTGCTTAGGATCACAGAACCACCAGCAGAATTTCCAGGGAGCTGTGGTCTTTAAAAAGTTGCTTTGGGTAAGGAGAAACAAATGTAGTCCAGGCCAGATTGCTGCCAGGCCAGTCACGATCCTACTCCGACTTACATCCAACATACGAGTTGGAGAAAATGTCACCAATCAAGACACAGGGAGGGGTAACCTACACCTCCCTGCACACGCATGGCCCACTACACCCCCAGGGGGTAATTAGGCAAGCAATCTTGTCTTGGGATGTCTGCCACACGAAGGCTGCTTTAAACTCCACAGGAGGCTCTTTGGCAGCAGCTGCTCTGCATCAGCACATTCCCTAGTCGTCCTCAGCCATTCCTCTGCCATGAGCCGCGTTTCCCAAACTGTACTAGTAACCACTAGTAACCAACGTGACCCATACTGAATTTAGCCCCATAGCTTTAATCCATTAGTTTTAAAACAAAAGTTTAATTTTTTAAAAAGGAGAAGATGAAGTAAAAATAAATGGGTGCAGAGGGGGGGGAAAAAAACCTTCTTACAAGTGAAATTAGTGCTGGAGAGACAACCCTCCAGTCTGAATTCCTGTTTACCTGCAGAACTAGTAAAGAACAGACAACAACAGTGGGAGCCACCCCTTGCTAACCTGCCAACCTGCTTTAACCCAGACTTAGAGGGACCACCCATGAGAGAGTATCTTAGGCTTTGTGCCCGATCACTCTTCAGCTTCTCTTCTGAGACTGCCAGCAAAGATGCCAATTAGGGCCAATGTGATTTGGTCACCCCTCCACTAGGAACTAGAATGAGACCACCAAGGAATGCAATTCACACAGGTTCTCAGACACTACTGATGTGAGCTGGATTTGAACTACTGACCTGGATGTAAAAGGCTCATTTGTGCTGTATCCCCAACTTCTGAATCCTCCCTCTCTTCTCTGCCTGCTTCCCCCACCCCTTACACAATACAAAGTCTGGATGAAAAAAATGAAAATATAATTAAGATATGAATATGACCAAATTTCAAAAAACACCTATCACAGAGGAGGTATTGGAGCAACTGAGGATGGGGGAGTGTAGTGAGTCGGTGTGGCTCCCTGCTGCCCCGGAGGAGAACGAGCCCATCCGGAGGCTGGAGTGGGCAGAGCTAGGGAGCTCTGAGCCCACCCCTCAGGGGGTCAGGCGGCGACCCAGAAGTACAAAGGCTCGCCCTCAGAACTCAGTCAGGGCCCAGCCGCCGGAGAGACCAGACTTCTCCAGCCTAGCTCGGGGCTGGGAAACCTCCGTGGACCAGGGCGGCCGCCAGGAACCACCGGGCCTGCCCTGCGCCCGCTACCCAGAGGAGCCGCCGGGCCTGCCCTGCGCCTACTATCCAGAGGAGCTGTCGGACCTGCCGAATGATCCCTGGCCAGATGAACCCATGGTCCAGGATCTCCCTGAGGCCGACACCAGCCCCCAGATTCCCCTAGAGGGGGAGGTAGGAAGTAGCCCAGGGGCAGCCGACCCCAGTCTGGCTGCAGCAATGCCAGAGCCTATGTCAGTGTGTTGTGGCCAGGATCCCCACTGACCAAGCAGTGGGCCTTCTGCCACTGCTAGGGACCCGGGCTGGGACGCAGTGGAGTGGGAGGGCCTGTGTCCCCCCGCCACCCAACCCGTGGGTGGCAGACTCCCCCTCTCCCACGCCTGTTGAGGCTTAGGGCTACTACTATTGCTCAGCCCTGACTGAGGGCCTGAGCGCTTGACTCAGCATTTGTTGCCCCGCCCTTACCCAGGGCCTGGGCTTAAATACTTTGCTTACTGTTGCCCCGCCCTGACCCAGGGCCAGGGCTTGTTGCTCAACCCTGACTGAGGGTCTGAACCCTGACATAACGTTGGTGCCCGCCCTGAGCCAGGGTCGGGCTTACTGTATCTTTCAGGATTGCAAGGACTGCCGGGGGAGACCCTGCAGCCAAAGTGCCCAAGCCCCAGTAGGTAGTGAGTCGGTGTGGCCCCCCGCCGCCCCGGAGAGGGTCGAGCCCCGTAAAACTCTTGTACAGGGAGATACAGAGATATGTTTGGGGGAACTGGCAGCTTGGTAGGGGGGAGAGAGAGAGAAGGGTACCCACTCTTTCCCTCTTCACTCCAGCAGCCTCCTTCTTTCTTCTGCCCAACAATCCACTCCTTTATCAGAATAAAATCTAGGAAATGTTATGGTAAAGGCTGCACTGGAGAGGAAATAATAATATTTTCTCTTTTGTGCCCTTTTACTGTTTTCTCCCAGTCCCAGTCTCTTTCTTTGCAGGTCTAGCTCCTGAGCTTATATAGTCTATACTTTTGTCTTCTCTTCTCCCTCTTCCTCATTTTCTCCTCTGCTAAATCTTCCTCTTCCCTCCTCCCCCCACTTCTATCTATTCTTCCTTTTCTTTCAGCATTCCAGCTCTCACCCTCTTATCTTTCCCACTCTCCATCATTCCTTCCAAAACTCTCAGTTCTTTGTCTTCCCTTGCTGCATCCTACCACAATCCAGAACTCACATCTGGGGCAGTGGTGGTGAGAAGTGCAGTTGCTAGCTAGGCCAGAGCAGATCAGTAGCTGCTTGCTAGCAGTAGTGTGGCTGAGCTGTCTGGAAGCTCACCACTCACAGACCTGCAGTCAGATTCCCTGAGTCCATATGGATCTGAGACTACACGCAAGAAAGCGCTGGCTTGAAGACTCATGAGGAAAAATAGGACAACTGGGGTGTGTGGGAGGATAGGAAAAACTGGGATATTCCTGGCTTTCAGAGAAACATGGCTCAGCCTAAAGGGAACAGGAAGAAAAAACAAAACAAAGAGTAGTAGCTTTTTCTCATATATATATAAAAAATATATATGTTTGCATGGGTCAAAATCCTGCCTGATTTGTCAGAATTGATGAGGTCTTGCCTCAGGTACAAACAAATAAGTATATTAAAGAGTTCAAGCCAGGAAGAGTGCTTTGTGACACTGCATGTGCCCTGCGTCTGACTCCTGATCTCCTACCTGGTTTGTCTGTGCTGGCAAATGTGAGGGCACCTAATGAGCCACAAAGTCTTTCTAAAACCTTTATGATTTTACTTTAAAAACATTTTTTTAAGTGGTTCAAGTCACTGCCTGTGAGGTGAGGGGGGAAAAAAATGTGCAAAGAAAACCTGGTATTGGCTTGGTCACAAACCTCCTGTTGCAGAAATTCACTGTTGAATGCTCTGGTCTGGTTATGTCCTGCAAAGGTCCTGTCAGCCTAAAGTGGCTCCAGGATCCTGCAAGAAGATATTTCTGTCAAGTCTGCAGCAAAGACAAGACTTGAGCTCTGCAGCTGCACAGAGTGGGGAAGAGGAAAGGAGGCAAAGGCGAGTCTCATTTCTATTCTAAAGGAATTAATTTGCCACTTATGGGGCTGGTATGGGATAGCCAAACTGTGAAGCGCAAAGAGGATGAGACTAGCATTATCCATTTTGCTTTTACATTGAGCAGCAAGGCAGGGGCAGACGTTCCCCAGTTTAAAACAGCAGTGGCTTAAAGTCTCCCTAGGCTTGTGAGCTTGGAGGGACTGGTGGAAAAAGGGAGAGAAGAACTTGCTCACCGAGCCGGTTTTTCCAAGTTCTCACAGCTCTAATTATGATGGTGGGTGAGGAGAGGCTACTTGCCAGTGTACCCTTGGCAACCCATTGCTACATCCTTTAAAGTTAGCGCAAAGAGTAGGTAAAATATGAACTGACAAACGGATCTCACAAATCTCACACTCCTTTTTCCATGTAGCTTTGCTATGTCACCCATCCACTGCTTAAATTGGAGACACCCTGGGCTATGCCATACTGTATATTTGTAAAAGTTCCCACTAGGTACAAAGGTGACGCCAATAGGAAACCATCAGTCTTTATAAAGTTGAGTCATTTCTTTTTTAAAAGAACGAAGGGGGGGCTCATTCATGGGCCACATTCTGCTCTCCTTTAGACTGGGGTAAACCCTGAACAGCACTGGTGATTTCAAAGCAGCTGCTCAGGATTTAAACTATGTTACTAAGAGCAGAATGTGGCCCAATGACTTTAATTTTTTAAACGCACAATAAGCCATATGGATTTTCACTTATATTAGAAGTATAAAGAGGTCTCCGAAGTGCAGTTTGTAAGGGCTGAGGAAAGTGTATACTGTGCATCAGACCATAGAGCGCAGTATGTATCTAGACCCCTGTGAGAGGCATTCAGCCATACATGCAGTGCCCGCAGTGACTTCAGCACAAGAAAAAGAACCCTGTTGCTTTAAGAACAAGCTGGTGCACCATGTAGCAGAGAAGCCTGTAGATTCAGCTGTGTTCTTACCTCACTTTCCCTTCTGCAGTGACCTCATCCTGTTACAATGCTACTATTCATGCAGATGGGGTGGAAGACTGCATACAAAAGTTTCATTTAGGCACATAAACATGAATATTTAGCCTGTTTGATTAAAAATGAAAGCCAAATATTTCTGCCTTTTGCAACTGGGGGGAGATTTTTTTTAATAAGCCTAATTTTATTGACCGGCCTTGAAAAGAATAATATAATGAAATGCATTTAATGCTTTCACTGATAACCATTCAATTACTTTTTTTATATCCCAGTCCTTAAGTTCAATAGATTTTTCTTTTCTAAAAAAATAGCAGTGGAAATCTAAAAGATGCATCTTAAAATATACATATAGGCTATGGGCCAGATCCTCAGCAACTTCTATAGATTGTTGTAACTGACGCCCATGGAACTGCTCTGATACACCAACTGAAGAACTAGTCTCAGGCCTCTTGAAATAAATGCTATTTCACAAAGCAGCTACTGCATCCTTTTTCATGACCCTCAGAGCTGTTAACACACATAACTATGGTGACAAGCACTGTATAATATTTACATCTCAATTTGGTTAACTTACAGCTACAGTTGCTTGAGTACATACTTCACTATCCCATTGGTAATATCTTCATGTCTTTTGACGATTTTTGTGGCTTTCATAAAGGACGCTGTACATGGTTCTGCATGGCTGTCTAGTAGCCTTTAGAGTAAATTAAAACTTTGTGTTGGAAATTCCCAACTTATTCATAAGTACACAACAGGGCTGATAGGTGTTCACGTGTGGCCCAAATCATACATCCATTGATTTTAATGGGTGCTGGATATGTTCTATGGATAGTTATCACACTGATATGTACTATTCCCTGACAACCCCCTGCAGAGTTCTGATACCCACCTATGCCCCCTTTTCCATGCAGAGCTGTACTTCTCCCTGTAAATCCCCATACATCCCCCACTTCTGCCCACAGTTTTCAATGCCCCTTTCTCATCTCTCTATAGGCTTCTTCTTCCTCCCATCCTCCGCTCATCCCTGCAGCCCATTAATAAAAATAAAGAAGAAAACACATTTTCAATTTGGAATGAGATTATGGAGGAGTATATGCAGGGGGAGCCCACTGAGCTAGGGGCCAGGGAATTCGCTCTGCAGCAGAGGTGGGAGCCAGTGGGTAACAAGGACCAGGAGGGCATCGGCCAAAAGCTTGTCTGCTTATCCCTGCTCTCTAGGCTCTGCTCCAGCAATGCTGCAAATCTCTGTGCATCCCACATCCATTTCCCTCTTTATCCACACTTCATCAACATCCAGAATCTACCATGTCCTTTGCAGTCAAATCTCAACTTACTGAACTTCTTCAGATCCATCAGAGTTTTATCTATGTCAAGATTGCAGGATTATCCCCTGCCTCATCAGATCTATTCTTTTTCTTGATGCACGTGGAGAACAGTCCCGCAAAGCAGGAGTAGGTTACTAGTTAAGTAATTATTTGGTATATATCACCAAGGGAAAATTCTCTTTTCAGATCCAGATGGCAAATCACAACTCTGATATCCTGCTCTCCTGGAATGCAGCAGATCTCCCTTTGCTGTCAAGGGGAGACCTCCATATGGTGAGAGAGCAAAACTGAACTCCACAAGAAAGATTTGAGAGGACAATTTTGCTCTAATTTTTTTAGCCCATTAATTAACATATCTTTACAAGGGTCTGTCTGAATAGCTATTAGTCTCATATAACAATGTTTATAATTTTACAAGCAATTTTTTAAAAACAGTAATAAACATTACAAAATTCCTCATAGTAAATAATGGCCTAATTCTGCACTGACTTACATTCAGCGTTGGGGCTATTTATGTGTAAGTCAGTTCAGAATATAAATTACCATAGAGAAATAGGTTTCAGAGTTTCATAGAGAAATACTCTTCCTTTCTCATTTGGCTTGGTCCCCTAGAGCCACCTGACTGCGTGCCCTGCACAGCAAACTATCCCTTCCTCACAGGCTAGAAGGGAGCATTCACTCATCTCCCACACACACTCTGGCATCTGGTAAAGGTTTAAGAATTCCTCATCTTCCACACTGAGAATCATCTTTTAAATCAAGATGAATTCTCAAAAGATGACAACTCTGACCTTAAAAGCATTTCAAAAGCCACAGTTGTAGTAAAAATTATTGTTGCAAGATTCCACTGTGATGATTAAGCAAATGTTGGGGACGACCCTGAAAACTGCAGAAAGGAAAACTTGGCATTGTTGCTCCAAATCATCCCTAACAGATTAGATTTTACCCAGTGGCACTTTCAATTACGTGCCTCAAATAAGGATTTAATTTAGATTTAATAAGACAGTTATTGCATGCTAATTAAATACTACAGGATTATTAAAAACATATTTTCTTCAGGTTTAACAGCCCTGTAGTCAACACATCTATCTGAACCTGAATACACATGGTTTTAATCTTCCGTTTGAATTAAGTTTAAACATATTGCTGAAAGTTGAAGTATCTCATTAGATTCCAGCAGACAATTACTATATGTCTGTTAACCATGTATGGATTTGATGGAAGGATTACTATGTTTATACTTATTATTTATCTATTAAATAGTTACATTTAGTTTTAGTAATATATTCATGTTTCACATGCAATAATTGCATTTAAATGAAAATGAATATTTAAGTATGGACATGCAATGCTATGGAGATTCACACAGGATTGTTCAGTACATTTTCTTTTAAAAACTGATTCTCTATCAAAAAGCATTTCATTGTTCTCAGAAACAAATCTGACTCTTAGAAGACATATAGTGCATTTTTATATAGCATATGTTAAAAAAAAAAAAAGATTATTTTTAGCAGTTGCCAAGAATGATGTCACATTTTAGTCTTTAGCCAATTCCTCAGCCAATTGGATTCTACTTCTGAGACATGTAAAACTATTTATCTTTCTAAAAATCTGGCAATTGCATTAAACACTTCCACTCATATTGATGTATTAGGTACCCCTAGCAACCCAATAAACACAAAATAACCTCGAAAATTGCCTTAACTAATAACCTAATTTAGATATTACAGGTATTGTTTTAATTAGTACTTACAAAAATACAAATAATTGATTAATGATTGATAGTCATGTACAGAGTTACAGATGGTAAAATCTAGGGGGAAATCCTGCCCCACTAAAGTCAATGGGAATTTTGCTGTTGACTTCAACAGGGCCTGGATTTCTTCCTTAAAAGTTCTATATAGGGCCTGCCTGATCCCATGGCCACAGAAATTAATAGCAAAATTCCTATTGATTTCAATGAGTGCAGGATGAGGCCGATGTTATGATATTTTTATCCATAGCTGGAACTACTGATGACTGTCGAAATAAAAAAAGGTTTAAGGTAGAATGCATGCTTTGAAGCTATTACCCACTTTCTATTATATAGACTCATAGGACTGGAAGGGACCATGAGAGGTCATCTAATCCAGTCCCCTGAACTCATGGCAGGACTAAGTATTATCTAGACCACCCCTGACAGGTGTTTGTGTAACCTGCTTTTAAAAATCTCCGATGATGGAGATACCACAACATCTCTAGGCAATTTATAGTAAGACCATCATATACCTGTACATCATAGGTATATACCTAATGCCTATGCTCTCACTGAGTCCATCCTTCCACAAGGGCAGGGTTATAGTTCCTTGACAGAGGATAGATCTGTGATTAAATAATACTACACCAAAATTTGCATTTTTGATGGAATTTTTTAGGGCTTTTTTGCCCCTGGTGAAAACTGAATATTGACAAAAAAACATTTGTTGAAAAATTGAAATATTGATAATTTCAACCTGCTTTAATAGATTCTCATCATGTACACAAATCTTCTACTAAAATCTTGGGAAAGGCCCTAACTGGAACCTGAATCTAAATCCCCATCTGACTCAAACTTTGAGTTAATTCTAGTCCAGATTCAAAGTCTGTGGTTTTGGCCTCTATCTCTGCAGTTCTCATCTAAATTTATCCAAGCTAGTCAACCCCTATCTTAAAATTTCAGTCTTTTACTGCATACATTCTGTTTATGTCAGCCAGTTACATAGCATACAAAGGTACTTTGTAATAAGTCAGCAGTATAAACAGGCAGGGAAGGACATACTTCATAACCTATGTAGTTAAGAAGTCATGGCCATGTCCTGGGGCTAACAAATTATTAACATAAATCATGAACCTGGAGACCTAGGTGTAAATTCTGACTAAGTCAAAAGTAAAAATGAGTTTTTTTCCATCTTAGACCCAATTTTGAGGACACTGTAAAACCACTACCAAAGTCAGCATGATTAGTGTCTCTTTTTCTGGTGTCCACAATTCAAGAAGGATGTTGAACAACTGGAAAGGATTCAGACAAGAACCATGAGATAGCCTCAAAGAGCTCAATCTACTTAGCTTAACAAAGAAAAGGATAAAAGGTGACTTGATTACAGTATGTAAGTACCTACATGGGGAACAAATATTTAATGATGGGTTCTTTGATCTAGCAGAGAAAAATATAACATGACCCAATGGCTGGAAATTGAAGCTAGTCAAATTCAGACGGGAAATAAGGCAGAATTTTTTTAAACAGTGAGAGTAATTAACCATTGGAACATTTTACCAAGGGGTGTGGTGGAGTCTCCTACTGACAATTTTAAAATCAAGAAAGAGATGCTCTAGGAATTGTTTTAAAGAAGTTCTGTGGCCTGTGTTATACAGTAGGTCAGACTACATGACCACAGTGGTCCCTTTTGACCTTGGAATGTATGAATCTGCTGAAGTGAGGCCCAAGATTGGAAGAGAAAAGGTGTTGCAAGTCAGGATAAATACACCCTGGCAGATTGTTTCCACTCCTGCCTACTCTGTAACTATTAGATCCTCTTAGTCCCTTGCTTTCACTTACACTGAATTCATGCAGACTTTTAAAAGAAACCAACCATGCAACAGATATAATGGACCACCAGGAATTTTATTCTGACAAGTGTGCAACCTTATTCATCTAATAGTCATGCTCCTGAAGCTGAACCATAGAAAACAGAGTAAAATCAACAAAAATGCATATACTTATTTTTTCAGTTATTCTTCTAGACAACACAGGAAAAGAAAAAAAATACAGAAAGTATGCAGCAGTATCCATGGGATGACAATCTAAAGCACAGGCACAGAGTTAGACTCAGTGCCAAATTACAATGACATGCTTCAGTAACACGAGTTGCTTACTGTTGAGGTTTCATTTAACCACGCTGCTTCTAGCGGCTCTCTGAGCTATGGGTTCCTCTTCAGAAATACAAAAACAAAAGGTCTGAAGTCATTGCTCAAGAACGAGAGCGTGTCAGCAGCACAGGCTGCCTGGTGATTTGCTGAACTGCTCTGCCAGTTGTGATTTTTCTACTAACTTAACTGTTACGGGTTTTAGTAACAAAGCATCCACTTGGTCAACCAGCATATACTCCATCATTAACTTAATCTCAGTCAGAAAGATATCCCTTTACTAAGACCTTAATACCTTGGCTCTCAATAAAGAAAATGCACATCCCTAAAGATTGATCAGTATTTGCAATAATGACTATTATTTGGATTATTTGTTTTACTTTTCCATTATTATTTCAGAGGTGACAGGTTTTGCCAATAATAAGGTGTTACAGTTATTTTGTCTCAGTGCTCCAAAGCAATCTACAACTCTTGTTATTATAACAGTGTAATTATTAGTGTTAAGCAAATGTTTTCCTAGTGCACATAGCCATCTGATAAACTATAATTTGTGACTAGCCATTGTATTTAGTAATAGACTAACATGGAGTCAGAATCCATTAATTAGCTTCTGGCATAAAGCTCTGGTATTCTGTGTAACAGAGCAGAGACTAATGCTAGCATTGTACTCAGGGTGGCTCCCACGTTGGGATCCCAGTGGATTCAGCTGTATCTACAAATACATGCCAGGAATCTTTTCTTTTCACAGTAGTAAAGCCATTATCAAATCAAAGGGGTGGCACTTGGAAAGGAAGGATCATATTCTACCAATCAGTATGCGCTCTGCATCTTTGATTTTTATGTTATTTCCACACCAAATGGGATATGCATTTCAATTACATACCAATAGCATTCTCTGATCCAGAAAAATAAATTGTAACAGCCTTTTGAGTGAGATGCAATTGAGGAGGAGGGAAAGGAGATACTTATCTACTAAACTGGGGGTACACCTAAAAAGATGGTTTGACACCTCATTAAAAGAGAATTTGCTCATCATGCAGATATTACTTGATTTTCCTGGCCTGTTTAGCCCAATCTAATCAAAAAATCTACATCCAGCGGCAACCAGAAGGCCAATAGAACTTGAGCACTGGTGAATTTTTTCAAGAGACAATTTTCTTTTTTAAATATGGAAAAGAGATAAAGGGCCTGACTGAAAGCCCATTGAAGTCAATGGACAGGCTCCGACTGACTTCAATGAACTCTGGCTAAACATCAGAGTGTAGTCCTCACTATGCCACTAATACATCAGGTTTCAAACATACCCTAAAAAGTCTCAACAAAAACAGACAATGACTCAAGAAGTTCAAAAAAAAAACCACACCAACTCTCTGACCAAGTTAATAAAACTGTTCCAGTACATTCCAAAATGTACAATTAGCTTCAATTAAGTTAAAAAGCAAGATCAGAGTATCAGGATTGTGGTGTTGAAAGCCGGTGTGGTGGCTCTCTGGAAGGCCCCCCAGCCTCTGTGCCACAACGGTACACTGACCCATCACGCATGAGCAACAGCCTGAGTGCTCACAGCCTGTGGTCCCACAGCAGCTATGCTGACTGGCTGGAGAGACAGCACTCCCATTGGATACCTGGACTATATAAAGACCTCAACACAAAGAAGCTACCTTGTCTTGCTACCTTGTGTAACTTTACCCTGCCAACTGCCTTGCCTGACTCTGCCCTGCTGCTCTGTAGCCTCACCTAGCCCTGCCTTGCTGATCTTACCTTACTGACTTGCCCATCATGGCTTTCCTAACCCACTGACTCGATCCCTTGAATTGGATCTCCTTGCTACTGATTCTTGTGAGCTCTCAGACCATTGCCCCAGACTGCCTCTGATCGGGATTGATCGACCAGCTACCCAATCACCTGCACAAACTTGCCCACTGCTCTGGGTTCCCCTTAGCCCACTTCAGCCATTGGGCTTCACACTGACAGCACTCATAATTGGCTCCTGGTAAGTTCAAAAACTGCCCCCAGTAAAGCTAAAAAATGGCTCCAACAAAGCTCAAAGGCCACTAGAGCAAAGCAACCCAGAGCTGCGAACCTCAAACAAAGTAGAGATGTTTTACAGCTCGATGGCCAGATCATTTCCTCTATGTGGAAAAAACTGAGCACAGAACAGGAATCCCTGCAAATTTTCCATCACAGAATTTCCACCAAAATATTCTGTGGGGTTTTCTTTTTGTCAGGAGTTTGGACTATAATAAAACAATGACTTTAGAGAATGTGCTTAGTGTACCCCTTGTACTTCCTTCTCTAGTGCCTGGACATGCCTCCACCTCCCGCCTTCTTCTGAATGGATCCGTGATCTTGCAGAGAGTAGCAGAGGCAACTGATGATTCTTTTTGCATGACCAAGGAAAGGATCAATGCACAGAGGTGCCCCCACAAACAGTTCCAGGGAGCAATCTGGGCCCAAGGATCTTCAGGTGTTTTGTTAACAGTTGAATCAGGAATCTTTAACTTCTCCAGTACTATTGGGACCTCTGACTACAAGCTGCAGAGTGTGGAGACAGCACACTATCTTTATCTGGCCAGTGTTGCAAGATCTTGGTCCTGTGAATGTTACTCATCACTCACCATATTGTGAGATTACAAATATATTTAGTCAAATTGCATAAAATTTGGTAAGTGCTAGAAATGGAACACGTTTGGTGATTTTAGAGTCAATCTATTTAGTGTCATTGATTAGCACTAAGATGGTATGGAGTCACAGTGATAGGTGCCTTAGAAAAACCTTAACTAGACAGATGCCAAAAGTTAGCTATAGAGTGAGATAAACTGGTAGGTGTCTATAGAGACACAAAGACAAAGACAGAGTAATATCTTAATCAGAGGCTAGGTCTACACTACCCGCCTGAATCGGCGGGTAGAAATCGACCTCTCGGGGATTGATTTATCGCGTCCCGTCGGGACACGACAATCGATCCCCAAATCGACGCTCTTACTCCACCAGCGGAGGTGGGAGTAAGCGCCGTCGACAGAAAGCCGCAGAAGTCGATTTTGCCGCCGTCCTCACAGCGGGGTAAGTCGGCTGCGATACGTCGAATTCAGCTACGCTATTCACATAGCTGAATTTGCGTATCTTAAATCGACTCCCCCCTGTAGTGTAGATGTACCCACAGTGTTACAAGTACTGGCCAAATTCATTCTTGGGGAAATTCCACATACACCTCTACCCCGATATAACACGAATTCGGATATAACGCGGTAAAGCAGTGCTCCGGGTGGGGCAGGGCTGTGCACTCTGGCGGATCAAAACAAGTTCGATATAATGCGGTTTCACCTATAACATGGTAAGATTTTTTTGGCTCCCGAGGACAGTGTTATATCGGGGTAGAGGTGTACTCCCATGGAGTTACAACAGGGAATAACTGGGACCTTAAATCTTAAATCATGAGGCTATTTGTGGGTTTGCCGTATTGTTTTCATTAAATCTATTAATGCTAGCATCAGGTAAGATTTTATATAACTATTTTAGAATTAAGTTTTCCAAAAGCATTTAATGGATGTGTCATTTTCAAACAGCTAGGACTTATTTGTGAAACAGAGGCTTTTAAAGCATCCATTCTTCACTTTCTGGCCTGAATTGTTTTGTAGCATTATTATGTGCTGTTACACTGCTGCTGCCGTCCCACCGAAGAGGAGGCTGCATTTCAGGGCTAGAAGAAGTGATCTCTAGACACAGTTTGTAAATCAGATTCTAAGGTCTGTCTGGTGCTTTGTGCTCTTTGGATGAAATATGCTATATAAAAGTTAATTATTTTATACTTCATTCCTTACATTTGGGGTGTATTTATGGATACAGAATAACAAATTGTTTAAATCATTCATCTCTGACTGTGCCTTGCCTCTATAAGAGGAAAAGCAGTGTTATTGCCATAGTCATATATGAAATGATACATACTATGTAAAGCTCTACCTAGCAAAACCCCTTTGAAGCTCTGCTACAGCTCCTTATTTTAGGCATTAGAAATAAAAAATGCCAGACAGAGTACTTGCCCCTCAAGCTATGGGACAATCCAGGATACAACAGCATAAGTCCCCCAACTCTGAAAGGGGAGGTTAGCTAAGGATGCCTGTGAGACCATAGTCTTTGTGCCATTTTCTAGCTTCCAGAATATAGGAGTTGGTTTGACATTGAAAGGCCTTGTAAAGGTTGGTCATTCTCTCAAACCTGACACCAGCCATAAATCCAAGTAACTGTGCAGCCAAGCACTGGGTGTTGGTTTTTTTTCCCCAGGATGAGATGAGAACACATACAAAACAACACACTTAGACAGTATGGTATTATTTACCTACAGAAGAGTCAAAGAGATCAGTTAACAGCCTCAGAAATGATCTCAAGTATTTGAAATTGCAGTATATTGTAAGAAAGCATGGGTAGAGGGGAGTACAAGTTACACAGCAGTGAGGAAAAAAATAAAGATTGCACTTGTTTTTAATAAAGGAAAATGAATCAGGCAAGTGTTCAGAAATAAGTTACTGAAGCTGTTTTATAAACTAGCTTCAAAATCTCTTAACGGCATTAGCTTACCTTCTGTTGTGTCTGAAGAAATATATCTGAACCAATAACATTCTCATGAGATTTCATTACTGAAAAGGCTCATTAGAAAAGGCATTAAAATACTAATTACCTCATAAACTATTTAGTGTGTACCCACTGGGATAGTACTTACTAGTGCTCAAGCTCTTCATAGATCCAGCTAATCAATTAATGCTCATTACAACTAGAAAGAGTATGCAGACTGCACCATGCAGGAGAAATAAATAAGTCAGAGGTTAGCTAAGAAAGTGAGTTGGCTGTAATAGAGCCCTCCTTTGTAACACAACTGTTGTCTGCTACAATTTAATTTTAATCAGCCTTTCTGGTACTTCTGGTAATGTGACTCTTCCTGCCTTAAGAATCTCAGCTATTGCTATTGCTTCTTAAGTACATAATTTATTAAGGGAGACACATTGAATGGCATGTGGGGATTAAAGTGGGCAGGTATAGTATTCACTAATGCCATGCTAACATTACATATTGTGGGTGTAATGAGAGAGATTTTTATAAAGGAGCACGGAGCCATGCAGTGCAAGTTTTCTTCTACATGTTCAGACACAAAACAGTGTAAAAGTGGCCATAGTGTGAATGAGAATCAGGCCCAGAAAATCTAATGTATAATGGCAAACTTCCAATATTGTGGGCAAGTTTTGAATCTAATATTGTAAAACTGTACATGCCTGACCAGGCCAGAGCGGTGTAAAGGGGCCATAGTGTAAATGAAAATCAGGTCCTCTCTCTGTATCCTTTTAGAATTACTTCATAAAGAAACTACAAAATTCCATCTCATATTTCTAGAACTCTCATGTACAGGGCAGCTAATAGCATACTTTTTTGTCAGTGTTTTGTCAGAAGCCATACATATTTTAAAAACGTATATAATTTAAAATAATTTTCCAGGTAACTGCAAAGTAATGCACATTGGAAAACATAATCCCAATGTTACATACAAAATGATGGGATCTAAATTAGCTGTAACCACTCAAGAAAGAGCTCTTGGAGTTCTTTTCTGAAAACATCCGCTCAATGTGCAGTGGCAGTCAAAAAAGCAAACAGAATGTTGGGAATCATTAAGAAAGGGATAGATAATAAGACAGAAAATATCATATCATATTGCCTCTATATAAATTCATGGTACACCCTCACCTTGAATACTGTGTGCAGATGTGGTCACCCCATCTCAAAAAAGATATATTAGAAATGGAAAGGTACCGAAAAGGGCAACAAAAAGTGATTAAGGGCATGGAACAGCTTCCATATGAGGAGAGATTAAAAAGACTGGGACTGTTCAAAACGCAACTAAGGGGGGATATGATAGAGGTCTATAAAATCATGAAGGGTGTGGAGAAAGCGAATAAGGACATATTGGCATAACACAAGAACAAGGGGTCACCTGATGAAGTTAATAGGCAGCAGGTTTAAAACAAATAAAAGGAGGCACTTCTTCACACGATACGGTCAACCCATGGAACTCATTGCCCAGGGGATGTTGTGAAGGCCACAAGTATAATTGGGTTCAAAAATGAACTGGGTAATTTCAGGGAGGACAGATCCATCAGTGGCTGTTAGCCAAGATGGTCAGGGATGCAACCCCATGGTGTGGGTGTCCCTAAGCCTCTGACTCCAACATGCAAGGATTAGACATCTGCAGATGGATCGCTCAATAATTGCCCTGCTCTGTTCACTCCCTCTGTAGCATCTGGCATTGGCCATTGTTGGGAGACAAGATACTGGGCAAGATGGTCTGACCCAGTAGGGTAATTTTTATGCTTTATGCTCTTTAAGGATATATACTAACGAGAAAATTAATCTGTGATACAAATTCACATAACAGGACTGAGTGGAGTAAAGTTTCGGTCATATCCACAGAGTTACAGTCACATACTTCCCTCACTTGCACCTGACTGATCTCCTGATGTTTATGCAGTTTAAAAGGGCTGGCTAATTTTATGACCAATTCAAGATTTAAAGCAGTATTCAAAACTTGAGGTACAAGTTCCAGACAGCTTGGAAAAATGTGAGGTTTGGGCTACTGAATATTTCTTTAAACATTTTTGTTCCCCTCTTACTTGTGGAAGCTGGACAAAAATTACTTGCCAAAAAGAAGTGTTCTTGCTTGCATAGCAGAGGCTTCTAATTGGTTGGAAACTTTTTTTTTTTTTAATTAAACTTCCCCTGAAAACCAGTTGTTTGAACTGAGGCAAAAAAAAAAATGTTTTGTGAGACCTGAAAAAGTTCTAGACGTTTCATAAAACCTAAAATACACCAGACTCTCCCATCCCATCCCCTACTTGGAGTGGTGGATGTGAGGAAATTCCCCTTCCCTCTCAGAGAGGCCGGGGTAGTGGCATGAATCTTTCTTTTTCTTGCAGAAGTAGCAGCAGGGATCTTCCCTTTCTCTCTCCTCCACTCAGAGAGGAGAAATGGCTTATGAGAACCCTCCAATACTTACCTGGGCAGCTAGGGGTCATCTGCTTGGGTGGGAGGGTTGGACCCATAGCACTCTTCTCCTGCCTCACATGCAATCCTCTGCTGGGGTGGTGGCAGCTAGGGCCCCCAAGAGCTGTTGGTGTTAACACTCCATTGATATAAACTAAACAATAGGTTTGGGAATTAACATACCATTGAGATGCATTGGGCTGATCATACCTCTCACAGCTATGGTTTCAGGCTGTCTGCAAATTCAGGAAGATAACAGTGCATTGATTATACTCAGGTAATGACCTCAAACTTTCCTTCATAACCATGAGAGCAACAAATATACTTATTTTTAAATGAAAGCTGAGATTCTGCTGTGATCACATGACTCCAGGAGCTGGGGCTCCCAACATGGAGCGCTTATGGCTATGCATTAAACCGGCCCAGGTTAAAGGGATGTAGGACCTAAGCCTGACCCATAGGGTCCTCCACGCCAAAATACCCAATTGCAGCAGAAGTGCCTTATTTCTGCTTTGAAGCCTTCACAGTCCTATGTAATGTAGTGTCATGCCCCATGGCTGGTTTCACTGCAGGAATAGGTGGGACAAAGAAATGTGTTGTGGAAGTGGAAACTGCACAGATTCACCAGACTATAACACGATGTTAGAGTTGAAGGAGTATACACCATACCTGAGCTGGTTGTAGTAGTGACCAAGGCGGGGCTGCACATGTGGTCCACCTCTGCATTTCCTCTCCCCTGGATTGCCATAGCTCTGTGCAAAGCCATTTTACGTGGGGCTTCGGGGGGGGGCATTAGGTGATCCCTAAATCTACTGAGTTAATATAACAACATCCTGAACCTTTCAGTATGAGAGAAACACGTTTAATTTTTAAAGTTTTAAAATGGAACAGTCTACCCAATTTTCTGAAGTGACAGATCCTAATATTCTTGGAAGTCTCCGTAGCTGCTAGTTTCATCACGGGAGCAGAAAGCCTCCTATATGAATTCTCTGTGTGCTGATGTATATATTCACAAGTTATTTGCATAATCCTTAAACTCCCTCTGGGAATCCTTTATTCAACTACCTAATGCAAACACTACTTAGATCAAGCTTCCCAGCAAACTAATCCACCACTAACACCATTTAGAAGATAGACGGTTCAGCAGAACAAATTTCCCATTGTTGATGTAAATGGAAGTCACCCCAGATAGATGTTAATAAGTGAGCTTTGGGTAATACCCCTTGCTTTTCAGTTATTGATCCTCAACAGTCTAAAGTATTTCATGAGATTGAAATGCTTTCTTAACGAACAAAAAAAAAAAAAAAAAAGCACTGCCCAGATAAATAAAAAGGCAGAGATTATATGTGTTTATATAGATTAAGAATGTGCAGCAGAAACACAAGGAATGAATCATTCTGGAAAAGAAAAATATAAAAGCAGCCATTTGAGCAACAGACTTGGTTTAAGAAATACACACAGCTCTTCAATTTATCCATCTTAAAATCTCAAAACTCTGCCTCCTGTTAAAATGAAGCTTTGAGAATTCCACATTTTAATAACCTCCTGTTATTAAACTCTGGCTTTAGCAGGAAGGTCTAGTTAAGAAAATCCTAGGTGATAATGTTCACTCTACTTATGAAAAGAGATAAAGATGTTTGTTGCAGGAACCCAATATATACTCTCTTCTCCCTCACACACACACACACACAGATGCATCATACAAGCCTACGGAACTGCTGTACATGATTATCAGATCAGAAAGCAAACTGGGACTTCACATTCTTATCTCTGTACTTAGCACTATGTTGGCAGCAAGAATAAAGATCATTCTGAACCTTGTCCTAATGAAATCTGTGTCTCCATTAGTAAAAGAATCTAGGTCTATCTTCTCCACAAACATTTTTGTTGAACCACATACAGTACAAGAAGCGGGCTCTAGACTGAACCAATAACGATGCTAAGTATGTTGGAAAAAAAATGTGAAAAGTTGGCACAGGGCAGCTAATGTCATACTTCGGTATATAGTAGTGTTCTGTCAGAAGCCAGACATATTAAAAATATTTATATAATTTAAAATAATTTGTACAGGTCTAATAAAGACTATTTTAGGCTTTAGTACATATTTAAACATTTGTTTGATCCCACCAGGCTTCATGTGTAACCTTGGCACTTGAGGGCAGAACTGAGGATATGCCATTACTAAACTTTTCACATTAGTGTGAGTGTGAACTGAAATACCATAATAAAAATATCACAATATTTCTTGCAAACTTGAAAAGCAGCACTGAATTACATATGTATTTCCAGATGCAGAATGAAGAATGAACTTTGTTTGTGTATACACTGAGGAGTGGCTTTTAGGTTAATTTAAACATTCCAGAATAATATGGCTTAGATGTAACAGTTTGAATTATCCAAACTTTTCAGAGAAAGAGTTGGCAACTCTTGGCTCAGAATCATTATTCACCAGTACAAATACCAGACACAAAAGAGACAAATATTTTCTGAAACTGTCCAAAGTTACATATTCATTTTTAAATCTCTTGATTGTCTATTTGGAATTGCACAAATGAATTTATTTTGAAAGATCACATAATAAATAAATATATAAAATAATGCTGAAAATTGTTCAGACAAATAATATTCATATAGGATGATTGAAGATGGTGATGAAATATCAATGCATGAAAAGAAAAGATATCTAAACAAAGTGAGGCCACCAAAAATAGAGCAAAACATTAAATTTCATCCTCCCAAAGTTTGTCTGTCTGTTAGAACAGAGTCAAAGATGTCTTCACTGCACAGTTAACCCAGGTGTTTGGTGCTGGGGCTTAGCACGCAGGTTAGCCTAGCCCATGTATGTGGGTCTCCATAGCAAAGACATACCCAGGTTACTGTGCTCGCACTGTTTCTGTACTTCCCTGTGTGTGTGTCTGGGGCCAAATCCTATGTTTCTATGAGGTTCCGGGATTCTTTCCCAGTCAATTGCAGGAACCTTGTGAGGTTAAAAACATGAGCTAGTCCTCAGCTGATGTAAAGCAGCATAGCTCTATTGAAGTCAATGAAGCTAAACCACTTTCCAGCAGCTGAGGAGCTGGACCATATCGTTAAAAAAATATTCCTACCCTATGTCACCAACCTCACCTCAGATTCTCAAAACCAGAGGAATCAGAAAAATCTATTTCAAACTGTTTATATTGCTTGTTTCCTTTTTACACTCTGTTTGGAAAATGAAAACAAACTAGTCCCTTTCACCTTTGTATCTAGTCAGTTTCAAGGCAAGCTCTGAAATGACAGCACAATGTTGCAAAGTTTGGGTTGCAATGTTACCAGGAAATGGTGGTCGGTTTTGTTTTTTGTTTCTAAACTGTTTCCCTCAATTGAAAAATAAAATTCATGCAAACATTTATATTTGTCTCTGTTTTTGTGACATCTCATTTTTAACACAACTTAAATATGGAGCCAAATTATACCTGACGGGATCCCTTAACTTGGATGCATGAAGATCTAGTAAGTGGAACTTAATTATCAACAAAAGTACATCCCCACTGATAGTAGCTTTACTAGATGATTAGTTAGATATCTTAAAAGAACAGCTTTATTTTCTAACATTTTCCAGTGTAGTCCTGATTGGTTTCAATAGTGTGCATAAAACTTACATAAAGAAATTATACACATATTGGAAAAAAGGAGACTGAGTTAATCAACCATTATTCTTAAAGGACTTAGGGCCATTCAATCAACCTTCCTAAGTACACCAGACATACCCTTTACCCTTCCCCTACAGCATTAGAGAGGCATGGGGCACCCAGACATTAACGATCTGAGAGACATACTGCCAACTTTCCCGGAGTCCAAGGCACCAGCTAATTATATGAAATGTAGTTGTCTTTACCATAACAGAGGCATGACCTACAAAGGCTACAGTCCCCTGCATGCTAATAAAATGTTCCTAATAAAGATGAGAGTGGTTGTTGGTCACAGTGTCACTAAAATTCTCTAAGCCACACTTTGACTCCCACAGAGCTAGGCAATGAAATACATTACACTATAGGTGGGATACAGAATGCAGAGGATGTAACTATCTACCCTATATACTGTGTAGTCTGCCTGAAACACACATTTGAAAACATTATTCATGGCACTTCATATGCTAAAATCTCAGATAAACATTTAATAGGCCAATGTTTTGCTAGTAAAAACATCAAGTGTAGCATAGTAAAGTTTGCTACGCAAGTGTTTCCAGGGTGGGGCACCTAGTCTGTCTAAGGCATTTCAAATTACCTCCTTGATAACTAGCTGAATATAAATGAGAAAAGCTGCTCTACTGAACATCTGGAGGACAGTATGTAATCCTCTCACTTCTGGAAAGTGTCACTGTCAATATTTGAAACAATCAAACTAAAGAGGGGTAGAAATGTATGAATGTCCCTTCAAACTTAACTTCTAAACTGTTTTTGAACTATGGCCCTTATCTTACAAAAAGCCCCACAAGGGTGTCATTCTGAGCCTTGGTAGAGCTCATTGTGGGATGAGGGCCTGTATTGGCAAATTCTATTATCTAACTAAGTAATTACAGAATCATAGAATATCAGGGTTGGAAGGGACCTCAGGAGGTCATCTAGTCCAACCCCCTGCTCAAAGCAGGACCAATCCCCAACTAAATCATCCCAGCCAGGGCTTTGTCAAGCCTGACCTTAAAAACCTCTAAGGAAGGAGATTCCACCACCTCCCTAGGTAACCCATTCCAGTGCTTCACCACTCTCCTAGTGAAAAAGCTTTTCCTAATATCCAACCTAAACCTCCCCCACTGCAACTTGAGACCATTACTCCTTGTGCTGTCATCTGGTACCACTGAGAACAGTCTAGATCCATCCTCTTTGGAACCCTCTTTCAGGTAGATGAAAGCAGATATCAAATCCCCCCTCATGCTTCTCTTCTGCAGATTAAACAATCCCAGTTCCCTCAGCCTCTCCTCACAAGTCATGTGCTCCAGCCCCCTGATCATTTTTGTTGCCCTCCGCTGGACTCTTTCCAATTTTTCCACACCCTTCTTGTAGTGTGGGGCCCAAAACTGGACACAGTACTCCAGATGAGGCCTCACCAATGTCAACTAGAGGGGAATTATCACTTCCCTGGATCTGCTGGCAATGCCCCTACTTATACAGCCCAAAAAGCCGTTAGCCTTCTTGGCAACAAGGGCATACCTTCAACTCATATCCAGCTTCTCGTCCACTGCAGAACTGCTGTCTAGCCATTTGTCCTTTTCTGCAAAACTACTGTCTAGCCATTCGGTCCGTAGTCTGTCATTTACATTCTCAGTGCTTAAAGAAATTGTCACAGATGGATATGCACACTAAAAACACTTATTATTTCTAGAGAAACCTCAAATATTAAAAACTTTTATATTGCAGGGGAATGGGATCTGAAGCTTTGGATTCTAATACCTCCCTCCTCCGCACCCACCTACTGCGACTTCAAGATTGTGTTACATTCAAAACCGGAAAGAAATGATTTTCCAGGCTTGGTTTGGATGTGGCTGAAATCTTATGAAAATAGGTGCTCTCGTAAGATTTCAATCCAAAATGGTGGAACCCAGAGCATCAGGAAATCTGATCTCACAAAACGTTCATAATTGAGGATGACCGAAATCTCACAAGAAGAACTACTTTATGACATTTGTATCTTTGAGTCAAAAATCTCATGAAAGCAGTTCAGAAGATTTCAGTGTTATTGAATCCAAACTGAAACCCCCACCTCCATTTGGCTTTGACCCCCAGACACACTCTGGAACTGGATGTGTAAACTGTCTCCTAAGCCCAACTTTGCTGATAAAATACATGACTTGTGCACATATTAGCTGTAAGTAAATTCTATCCAGAGAGCAGTAGCATGATCTGATGGACAGAGCTCAGAGTTGGAAACCAGGAACAACTTTTTCCGCCCGTCTCATCTCTGCCACTAATAGGTTGTGTGCCCCTAGGCAACTCAATTCACCTCTCCACCTCAGTTCCCAAACTACAACATTGTAACAATATTTAATTACCCCAGATGAAAATTAGTTAATGTTTGTACAGAGCTTTTAAAATGTACCTGGTACATAATATAATAATAGGGAGAGACAGAAGGGAAAGCCTAAAACCTGTACACAGTGAAGAAAAGTGTTTTCTAACTTGCTGTTTAACATGAGGATTTGTTTACGGTACAATAAGTTTCTTGGCTGATAAAATCTGGAGCTGTTCATGTTGTATTAAATATTTTCCCTTGCCTCTGAGAGCATTTATGTTGTGAGGAGACTTACTGTACATCCCAAGTGAATGCCAGACTTCGGCAGACCTGCCCAAAGTGCAAAACAACTTCCATTATTAGTGACTCTTGCAAAAATCTTGGAAAGTGAAAGCTGTACAAATTCCAAGCATAAGACTGAAGTATATCTCTGTGACGCAGAACTTCCCCATAACACAACAATTTTTTTATAATTTCCTTTTTTCCTGGCTTCACTGACACAAGGATTTGCTTTTATTTGCTCCAGTTCCCACAGACACACAGATAGACACATATATGAGTTTACATGAACAGGACTTTGTCTGAAAGGGAGAACTCTGAACCAGACTACCACAGTCTATCCACACACACACATGCATCTGACATAAGTCTTTAGAATCAACAAACACAACAACAAGATCCAGCAGCTCGTGTTTGGCAAGATGCTAGGTACAGCACGCAAATATTGGGATTGTATTTCATTTATTGCTATGGTTACAAAATCAGGGTGGACACTGAAGGAAGACGGAGAAAGAGAAACAAATCTGCAAAGACAGTAAATCCTATGAGAAAACAGATGGGGTGGAGAGAGGGAATAAGAGAGGGGAGAGAGAGTAGTTACTATGCGGGGAGACAGAGGTCATTTCAACACCCAGCTGAATAAAGGCAAACAACATAATAAAAATCCAAGATCTTCCAGTCAAATAGTCAATAAGATCACTGTAGATAAAGTGACACAAAGAAAGAAAAAATGCTAAGAATCACTATAACTTGTGGCAACACTTTGTGCACACTTGGTAAAAGCGAGATTAAATATTCAACATGTATTCATAGCCTGTATGACTAACTAACCTGGCTCTTCCTCGATTTCACTTGTCAAGCTACTGAGGGCTTAAGAAGAATTAGTTTCTACTGACTTTAGTTCAATAATGCAGCATTTAGGCCTGATGGGTATATGGTCTCATTTCAGTACACAAAATTAAATATGGCTAGCCTTATCCATAGTTTTATATTACCCAGGGTGTTAAATATTCCAAGGCAAGGCAACCATACTGTCTACAGGAAAAGCTACTGAATTTTGCCTGTAGAACTTTTTAAATGCAATATCGCATTGAAAAGTTGGCTTTTCATAGTTTAAAATGCAAAGTCATATAATAAGAGATATATTTGAAGTAAAGTCAGTGGAGAATTAAATGTGCAATTCATGTAAACAACTGCAGAAGCTGCACACTTCTTAACCTTTGAACTGCCTTGAAAATGTACCATGTAATAGTTTATGTCAGGATCTTTCTATAAAGCAAGACATCATTTTACTGCTGTTTTGTCTTGCTTAGATTTCTCTGCTAGATTCTGAGGGGGCATGTGAAAAATTGTTGTTGAAGGCTTGGCAGAGAGAAAACATTTTTCTTTCCAATCACTGGTGCTGTGCTTAGAAATGTTTATGTCCATGAAAGAATTTTTATTGGTCCACTAAGGTGATTTTAGCCCTGGTGGGTTCAAACTTAAAGCACAGGAATCTACTAATTTATTATTAACAATTTATTTCAGTATTTTTGCTGTGCTACGGAATGTTAACAATAAAACTAGAACTTTAATAGATCTGTTACTGCAGGTACTTCTCATGTCAAACCCCCACCTGAAGTCAACATGGAAAAAATACGGTACCGAGACCAGGATTTGTCCTTTGCTGTGCTTTCCTTTTCAAACAATCTCCAGAGACTAGCCATGTCCCAAGATGCTACTGATATCATAAGGAGGTCTTGTTTCCATGTTCAAGAGTAGCTACAATAACCCAATTGAATTAAGTGCAGAAAACATCAGACAAGAGAGAGTGTGTTAAATTCAACATTTTTTCCACTTAGCTTAATTGGGCCATCATAACTCCTTGTGGATGAGGAAACAGGTACTATTTATGACATCTGAAGCAGCACAGAACTTAATAGGTCACTCAGAAAGCCAACATGTAAGTAAATGGAAGCTACGACTCCTACCTTTACAGCTGATCTTTCTCAACATATTTGAAACTCTGCAGTTATGGAGAAACTGTATAGATTCACATCTGAACACATAGCTATCTGGGCCCCCACAAGACTGCTGAAAAGGGGGACTTATCTACAACCCGGCTAAGATTTTCAAAGCCACATAGAGAATCTAGATGTTCCATTGCCATTAATTGCATTGGGAACTGGATATTCAAGCCTTAGGTGGCTTTGAAATCTCAGCTCTAAAATGCAAAAACTTTGTAATATTTTCCATGTCTGAAAAGTGTCACAATTTTATTTCCTTCCTCTTCCCCATAAGTTCTCAAAGATTTCTTAGATCGATTATATCAGACCCAGTTAATATGGTTAGTATTGCCATTATAATTAGGAACATGTTCATTATCGGCTTATTGGG
This sequence comes from Trachemys scripta elegans, assembly GCF_013100865.1. NCBI lineage: Eukaryota > Metazoa > Chordata > Testudines > Emydidae > Trachemys > Trachemys scripta. Next base: position 61,864,810 of record NC_048299.1, on the reverse strand, counting down.
TTTTCCTTTTCTAATATATTATGTACGTACTTTTTCATTGGATAAAAAAAATCATGTAACTTTTTATATCATTACTGTTTGCCCTACTAATGCTTAAAGTGCACTAACACTAGTGCATAACTCCATAAAGATAATAAGAATCTGTTGCGGGGGGGAAGGCCACTGAGGGTATGTCTATACAACTTGCAGGAGTGAATCTCCCAGCCTGAGTCAACAGGATAGTGGGGCTTATGCTAGCACTATAAAAACACTTTTGAAATTGTGGCTTGGGTGGGAGTTCAGGCTCTGAAGCCCACCTGAGCTCCCCCACCCCTCAATTCTTCCAGAAAAGGGAGGCACAAATAGTACATTTTATTTTGGTTTTGTAAAACCATTGAAAAGTTTTACACAATTAACATTTAATATGAAAAATGTTGAAAAAATCATTTTAAAATCAGGGCATTCAGAGTAGCAACCTGTTCTTCATCCTCTACTCCAATTCTGGCATGCAGCAAATAGTCCAGTAAAGTCACAGAATCAGAGATTATGCTTTGCATCATTTGAAAGTTTGCATTTCAAGTTTTCATATGGTATATATAGTGTTAGTTCCAGCTCTAAGAATTCTTGTGATAGTGTAACTCATGCCCATGTGGTGAGGCACTCTGTCCCCCTTTAGTAGCACCTAGCCCAGGTAGAGCTTGATGAGTCTGCTACAGCCTTAGCTAAGAGCCAGAGGCTCATACACCAAGTTTCAGAGGTCCCAGGTTCAATCCCACCCAATGATGATTGGGGTCTGTTGGTGTTACAATAGCAGCTACCTAAATCAAGTTGGAGTTCTAAACTCTTAAAAATCTGATTTTCAGACTTCCAATGGGACAATGCATACTACTCATTTCTGACCTAGGTGGTTCATAAGATATCAGAACTGGGGCTAAGCAAAGGTTTGAATACGACTGTCTCTAAAATTGCAAACTCAACTAACTGCAGATATGGTACATGAGCAGCTAATGTGATAGTAAAGATGGGGCAGGCAATTTAAGGTCCATAATACCTTTAGTGTATTTAACCACATGTTCATATGCTAGACACACTTTATGCATTTTTAACCTAGTAATTTTAAAGATACATATTACCTCATTAGGAGGGGGAAATATATAACATCAGTGCTTGCTGGGGTTTTAGCTCTGAATCTGACAAGAAAGTAATATTGATGTAGAGGTTCAATCATTCATTCATTAACTGAGACAGTTATAAAGCATTATGTAATATTCTGAAGGAAAGACGTATCATAAAATAAATTGTAAATTTTTGTGATTATAACTTAAATCCATTCTGGTTTATTAGGTACAGCAGATTAATATTTCAAGCAATATATTTTAATCTAAAGTAAAATTTAAAAAATCTAACATTAGGTCACTGGATTTTGCTTCCCCTAAATGGCAGGAAGAAAAAGCTGATTTAAAAATTATACCCTTGTTCCTATTCCCCACAATAAACTGACTTTGGAGAAGTTATCATGGTGAAGTTCTTTAGATTTTGCCATCTATACTGAATAGCCTTCATATATGCTATTTGTCTACAGTGACAAGGTTTATGAACATTTATTCTACAGGAGCAAGGTAATCACTTAGAGACCTAAACACCATTATGTCTAGACTATGGGCCACATCCTGCTAGTCCCATGTAAGGCATGAGGGATTTGGATTACATCTATATCTCATATCTGAAGAGGAGTCTACCATGGAATCTATTCCGCACCCCTTTGTGTTGAGAAGTAAACAGTCAACTATGTAGATGAGTACTGAAGTCAATGGCAGTTGGATCAGCAGCCGTTGGCTCAGACCCAGTCACTGGCACTTCTCCAGTTACCATGGGCTGCTTCAGTGACTTTTGTATAGTATATGCTATGTATATAACTCACGGAGTGCAACCAGCAAAATGGCACATATGTGGAGTTGGATGCATCATTGATAATAGCATTAACAAATTGTGAAGAAATCTGAAATTCATTCCTAACGTAGGGCTCGATACTTTGGGATGCTAAGTGCTCTCATCTTCCACTGACTTCAACTTCCAGGAGGTACTCAGCACCTCACATTAGCAGGTCTTTGAATAGGAAGAAGATTGTTCTTTTTAATAAACATGGCAAACAACATGACAGTGAAGAAGACTGAAGTTAAAATGCAGATTGTCAATCCATTAACTAAGTCATAAGGAATGTTTCTCTCTAAATATTTCCTATCTTTTCTTCCTTTATTCTATTTTTTCCATGTAGATTTATATTCCTAATGGGTGAATGAAAAGAGATGTTACGTTATATGTGTATTTTCTCATGCATTCATTATATTTGTGTTAACTGCAACATATAATCTAAATACACAATGTGAAATACGAATAGGAGTGAATTTTCGAAGAGGGAAGATCATGGTCTGTAATTGATGCCTCTGTTCTACTGGTTGACAAGTGTGCTGCTGCTTTTCTAAGAGAGAGGGGCAGAAAGCCCCATAGAAGCAAGGGGAAGAGGCATCAAGAGTTGTTTGGGCAGTATTTTGTTTTGCAATGTCTTGGTCCTGTTACCAACTCAGACTGGAGAAGATTTCACAGAGCAATACCATTATGTATCAGAGTTCAGGACAAAAACGGTTTCTTCAGATTAAGGAGTGATCTGCTTTAAAGTGTAATTTCAGATATTACAACACAGAATTCTCACCATATGTACCAATAATTTAATTTTGTTTTAAGTAGCCTCACAATTTCAGTAAAAAAAAAAAAAAAAAAAAAGGGGGGGGGGGGGGGGGGAGAGAGAGAGGAAAGGTGGTGGGCAGAAACTTTAGTCTCCAAAACACATGCCAGTTTTGGATTTATTTAGCCAAGGAGTATTTGGTTTGGCTTAACATTGCTTGGGTTGAAAAAACACATGCCTATTCCAAAAAGATTTAACAAGGTCTGCTGCAGATGCTGTTGCCATTTGGCATGTCACTGTTACTGTGTGGCACAGAAAGAACTCTAGACCACAGATTTTGCTTGGCTGAAGTAGCCAGCATTTTTGGCTACATCTGTTCTTCTGGCCAACTGGCTGTATGTTTACAGAGTGTGGTTGTAGATGGGGTGTTAACAAAGCTTGGGTTAACAGTCTAACCCAAACTAATAGTGAGGTGAATGTGTGACCTATCATGACTAAGAAAATAGAGACAGGAAAACCTTGTATGTTTTCTGGTCCTAAACTGTATACACAGAGGGTTTCTTGCATATACTCTACCAACTGATAGGTACACCTTTTCCTTGGGATGAATGACAATCATTTTACAAACAGACACTATATCTACTAATCAAACTAGGAAATATAAACATGTGGTGGTTTAAGGCTATATGAGACATTAAACTTTGGGGGCCTGAGTCTCCTTGCTCATGTGTTACAGTTTTATACTGGGGTAATTCCACTAACTCCAATGAGCTCATTCCTGGTTTACATGGGGATGAAAAGACAATCAGACACAAAGTATCTTGAAATGCACCCACCTATTTCATCCGTCAACCTGTGACTTTACACTTACAACTGCCATCAAACAGTTATTACAAGACTAATATTTTAATATATATATATTTAATATAACTGAAACAAAATGTTAATGTTTCAGTTATAATGTAAGCATATGTTGATGGGCACAGCTATGGGATATTATTACTGTATGCTCCACGGGAAGTGGATGTATGGGGCCGAGGGACTTAGAAACTCAATGCTAATGACATTCTCACAAATAAATCCTCTGCATACTACAGGGGAGGTTTGAGCGCACAATACACACATCACAGTAACTTCAGGAAACATTAGAAGCAGTGCTTAATTTGTAAAGAAAGAGGTGCCGGGGCTCAAGCAATTTTTTTTTACTTTCATATCTGATGCAGCAAGCCTAGATTAAGCACTGATTAGAAGTAACTATTTCATTTAAAATACTAAATCATTTTTGTCCAAATTATCACTTTGTCAGTTGCTCTAACCTCATCAGCTGCACTCAAGAAAAAAACCACATAATCTTGATTTTCCAAGCATTGTTTAGTTTGTGCCCTAACACTGTTCTCTGACATCACCCCTGCATGCCACATGCCTGCCTAGAAAAGAAATCAGACAGTATGCCCATGCCCACCGCACCAGACCCCTTTATTCATAGATTCATAGATTCTAGGACTGGAAGGGACCTCAAGAGATCATCGAGTCCAGTCCCCTGCCCTCATGGCAGGACCAATACTGTCTAGACCATCCCTGATAGACATTTATCTAACCTACTCTTAAATATCTCCAGAGATGAAGATTCCACAACCTCCCTAGGCAGTTTATTCCAGTGTTCAACCACTCTGACAGTTAGGAACTTTTTTCTAATGTCCAACCTAAACCTCCCTTGCTGCAGTTTAAGCCCATTGCTTCTTGTTCTATCCTTAGAGGCTAAGGTGAACAAGTTTTCTCCCTCCTCCTTATGACACCCTTTCAGATACCTGAAAACTGCTATCATGTCCCCTCTCAGTCTTCTCTTTTCCAAACTAAACAAACCCAATTCTTTCAGCCTTCCTTCATAGGTCATGTTCTCAAGACCTTTAATCATTCTTGTTGCTCTTCTCTGGACCCTCTCCAATTTCTCCACATCTTTCTTGAAATGCGGTGCCCAGAACTGGACACAATACTCCAGCTGAGGCCTAACCAGGGCAGAGTAGACTGGAAGAATGACTTCTCGTGTCTTGTTCACAACACACCTGTTAATACATCCCAGAATCATGTTTGCTTTTTTTGCAACAGCATCACACTGTTGACTCATATTTAGCTTGTGGTCCACTATAACCCCTAGATCCCTTTCTGCCGTACTCCTTCCTAGACAGTCTCTTCCCATTCTGTATGTGTGAAACTGATTGTTCCTTCCTAAGTGGAGCACTTGCATTTGTCTTTGTTAAACTTCATCCTGTTTACCTCAGAACATTTCTCCAATTTGTCCAAATCATTTTGAATTATGACCCTGTCCTCCAAAGCAGTTGCAATCCCTCCCAGTCTGCAAACTTAATAAGTGTACTTTCTATGCCAATATCTAAGTCATTAATGAAGATATTGAACAGAGCCAGTCCCAAAACAGACCCCTGCGGAATCCCACTTGTTATGCCTTTCCAGCAGGATTGGGAACCATTAATAACAACTCTCTGAGTACAGTTATCCAGCCAGTTATGCACTCACCTTATAGTAGCCCCATCTAAATTGTATTTGCCTAGTTTATCAATAAGAATATTATGCGAGACCGTATCAAATGCCTTACTAAAGTCTAGGTATACCACATCCACAGCTTCTCCCTTATCCACAAGGCTCATTATCCTATCAAAGAAAGCTATCAGATTGGTTTGACACAACTTGTTCTTTACAAATCCATGCTGGCTATTCCCTATCACCTTTACTCTAGTGTTTGTTTACTTACAATTTTTTAACCCAAGTTCAGACACCATCACAGAACCAGCCAGCCCATTTGCTGATTTTTCACACATCTGCACCAAAATTCCTATTAAACATGGTAAGGATCAGATGGTCCACTCTCTTTAACTTCATCTCACCCAGAGTCAATGGAGACTGGTAACATCTGAAAGTGCATGTATGCTGACAGCCAATTACAGGCATGGATAAAGATCACATGATCCATGACTAAGAATGCCTGCCTACTGCTCCAGGTAACTGCTGTGTAAAAACAATATAAAAAAGGATTTGTAATTGTTTCTTTTTACCATTTTGGCTTCTGAATGCATTGGAGGGACTTGGGGTGACGCACACGGGTTATTGAGATTTGGGCCTTGCATCCCCATGATACTGGAGTTCATTGACATTTGTCGCTCCATCTTTAAAAGGAAGAAAAAAAGAAAAATGAATTAAACAATATAATAAAGTCTAAAAACATTTTCAAGGGCATATGTTCAGTTTCTCTTCAAAGGGACCCAGCTTTATTTCTTTGAGTCATCCCTCAAAAAATTGTTTTGTGAACTGCTTATATTTGCTTATTCTCCAAATCTGTCCTACAAACACAGCTTTTCTCAAAAGCCATTAAAAAAAAAGAGTTTCTTTTCAAAACAAACATATCAGCCACCCAGGTTTAAGCTTTTTTTTGTAATGATTCCCCCCCTTTTAGTATAACAACACTCTGAGTTAAGTGGTTTTAAAAGCATCACTGTATAAAGTTGTGGCTTCTGCTGTCAATGCAGCTCAGCTCAGCTTGTTGAAAACGTAAATAAAAATCCATGATATAGAGTGTATGGAACATGAGTTGGGCTCTTCTTTCTTCTCTGGGACTGCTCAACCAAGGGGAGTTTTCCATATATCCCAGGTCATGTTAGTGAAGCTTTGGAGTCTAAACAAAAACACCCTACCAACCCTTTAGAACTTCTTGCAAGCTAAATTCACTACATTATAGTACCTCGACAAATTCAAAAGACAGTTGGAACAAGGAGAATTTACTATTTAAAACTGCTTCTCTCTAATGTTTTCAGTGAAGAGAGATGTGATAGGATTCAATGTTTTATTCCATTTAGCAACAGATGACTGGATTCACTCCTGTGGGTGAAGTGGGAGCAATTTGCACCCCTGAATGTGAAGATAAGCTGTACTTTAAAGGGATATTCACCCCACTTAGGGCTCCTTCGGAGTCCTTCCCAGACAAGTGCTGCTACACTCTCATTTCTGGAAGACTTAACACAAATAAGAGCCCAAATCTGTTGGGTGAATCACGCCCACAGTCCCACCATTGTCCCACCATGCACAAAACAAATGGCATGTTCTTCCCTTCCAAGAGGTGGAGAAGGATACTTTTATTTTAGGAATAGCACAAACATTAGCTCTCAGATAGCCTTGCAAAATGAACACATTCAGACAGTGACCTATGAGTGTTTTATTCCATTATTTTTAGCCCTCTCTAATTAATTTCTGCCCTTTGTCTCCCAAAACGTTTTATATTAACAGGGCTGTTAAAATACTATGAAAAGTAGGGGCTGCATCTTGCAAGATGGGTAACTGAAGTCAATGGGAGCTGAGGGCAAGGGCAACCATGTAGGATAGGGTCCATATCTACACCAAATGACTGATTACTGGTTCTGAAAAATAAATTACTTTTACTTCTTATTGACTCACCTCCTCACAGTAGGTGAGTAATTATTTTGAGACTAAATTGGCATTGTGCATGTGCTTTGTCCAGTAAGGGCCCAATTCTAATCTCACAATTGTATAACTCCACTGCCTTCGATGAAGACGCTGTTGATTTACACCAGTAAGTAAACGCAATATCAGGATCCAAAACATTCTAATAAAAATAAGGACCTGATTCTAGAATCACATAAAGTGGTTCAAATCAGGTGACCCTCTACTAGAGTTAATTGAGTTACATCTGTGTAAAACGCGTAAATGAGCGCAAAATTACACAAAACTATGAATTCACTTTCACTGTGTGCAGTGAGGTAGATCTTTGCCCCTGATAATGCCTGATACAGTATAAAAATAAAATAACTTACTGGCATTAGTACTGCAGAAGATCCAGGCATGGTAGGATTGGGCAGGGTGCCAGGCATAGAGGCAGGCATGGGTTGTCTTTGTCGGTTGTGTAGGTGTAGTAGTGAAGACAGAGAACCTGGGACAGGCCTAGGAGAAAAGGAGAAAATGTTGTCACGGTCTGTGGAGACTAAAGCAAGCTCGACAGTCCCAGACATTACTATCACAAATAGCAGTAGACAACTATATAGAAGTAGAAGATATAGTATTAGTGCCACTGTCCATAAATCCATGTAACAGAAAGTATTAAGGAAACGGCAAGTAAAAACCAGGTCTGATTTCCTTTGCTATTTGTTAGTGAATGCCCTAATTTGCTTTATTTCCTGGCAAGTATGATATAGACATTCTATAGTCAATACATTGTTATAAATTCTGTCCACAGACACAAAACAGTGCATGATAGTCAATTAAACATGCATAAATTAATAAAAATCTTATCACCTATAAATTACTTTAATTTGAACATTTTTCACTACTGTATATACAAATATATCTTCTACAATAAACCCCATTTCCTCCTTCCAAAAGCAACAGGCCTGATTTTACTGGTCAGCATGTCACTCATGGCACTAGAAATGGGAAAAGTGAGAATTAAGATTAATTCTCAGAGTCAGATTAAGGGGTTTGTAAGGGGAAAAAAGGAGTGGAAAAAAAAAGCAGAATGGGTTAACGTTAGCAAAAGGCATTAAAGGGATTTAGAAGTGTTTTTACAAATATACCGGAGGAAAATAAATATTAGGGGGAAAGTAGACCTATTAACAAATGAGAAGGATCATTAAATGAATGGATTCAAAAATAGCTGGGGTACTGAACTACTTTTTAATAACTGCCTCTAAAAAGAAAAACATTTGGGAAGTAATGACTCCCTTGAAAAGAGAGGGAAAGTGAATGATGTGAAGACAAAATCAGGCCGCCCAGATCATATGGAGCTTGGGTGTCAGGGGAGTTAGTTAACAAGTTATTCAGAGTTTTTTTGAAAAGTCCTGGAGAAGCGATGGAGAAAAGCAAACCTAGTACTAATTTTCCAAAACCAGGAAAGAAGACATGCAATATGGTAACAAATAAGGCCAGTGCAATTTTGAGTGTCACAGACAGAGCATCACAGACCAGGATGCACCAAGGCATTGGAAGGAGTTAAGAGGAAATTCAAATAATTAGGGAGCTGGAGGGACTGATTTATGACTTAGGTAAGCAATTTGTATGGAGCGAAGATGAGAAAAGTCTACAAATATTTGAAGCCTCTACACTAAAATAAGTGCCCCCATTCCACTGAGGGGTCCACTGTCAGCGACTGCAGCACCCAAAATGAGCTGCTCTCGTCAGGGAGTTGGAGGTCATAACCGCAGTGCTTGGGAGCAGCAAAATTCAGCTCACCCTCTGGTTATCCACTGTCAGTGGGGCTCCTATGAGAGATCAGGCTGCACTTAAAATCTCCCTATCCCTGTGAGAGGAAATAAGCACAAATGTTGCCTTATCTCCCCAGGGTTTGAATTTCCCCCATTGCCTGGAGTGCAGCTGCTACTAGCATCTGTGAGCATGAATCAAGCATCAAGGATGGAGAGAAGTTATGTAGGGTGGGACTGTACAGGGAGGTATAACTAAAAGTAGTGAGATAAATCTAAAAATGAGAAAAATGCGGCTGAATATGGGAGAAACTTGATATTTATTTGGGGTTTTTAGGCTGCAGTCGCCTCCCAACGGAAGTGGTGGAAGCTACCCCCACCCCACTGGACAATGCACTGAGTTTATGTAGAGTACAATCTTGCAGAAGGATAGACAGACTACCGTGACCTAAAGGATTTTTCCCTTTTTTAACTTCTGTGAGCTCACAGAAGGATCCTATTCAATAAAATATCAGTCGACTCCCAATGAAACTGAAGTGAAACAAGTACCAGGACAATAGCTTTTACATCCCCCCCCCCTCTCCCCCCCCCCCCCCCGATGCATTCACACTGACAATCTCCTATACAGGCCCTTTGTACAACTCACCAGCTTCATAATAACCGTAGGTGTTAGGCTGTTTGACAGAAACTTATTTTGGCCTGACCTATGCAATTTATGCTAGTGAACCTCCAGGGACGGCACGGTTTGAATTCTGCTTATATGTTCCAGAGCCAAAAAAATTTCTGAAATTGATTTAATGAGCCTGGGAATATGGGACTTAGTCAAAAGGGAATTATTTGTATTTACTGAAATGGCAAATAAGCTACCTCGCTGTACCCAGTCTCACCATTCATGCTGCTTAGCTTTGTGGGTCTGCATATGCTTTACACTTGGTGAAAGATTTTTTTTTCAACACCTCACTACTTCTAGGGTTTTTCCCACTACTAAAGCTCCTGCTTGCCCTTTCCCTGAGTACGATCTTTCCCAGCTCTGCAGTACAATCAGAGATTTTGTGTTTCAAGGCTGACTCTCTTTGTCAAAAAGTCTGCACTCTTGCCACTAATAAAAATGCTATATAACATACACACCAGACTCATTTCTGTAGTAGGGGTGTTTGACACTAGCCAGTGCACACAGATATTTCTATTTCTTCCACACTGGAAACAAGCCATTGATTAACACACACACACACACACACACACACACACTTACTTTCCTACAGATTGAAACTGCTTGAAATACTAAATTTGTCTATCCTTACATTCCATCCCATTTATCACTTCTCTTAAGAGGACAAAGTGATCTTTTTTTGTTGTTGCTTTTTAACCTTCTGTAGCAGCAGATAAATCAGTGAGACAAAAGTGATGCTTTTGTGACAGACAGGTATTATCATTTTTTATGCTGAAAGTGCACATTGTCCTCCGTTCACCTCCCATCTTTGTACTCTTGATAAAATGCTGAAGATGATGAACAGCCCCCTGACCTGTCGGTCAGTGCTGCTGACTCAAAGGTTTTAGGCCCTTAGCATTAATCGTTTTCTACTCTAGTAAATAGGTTTGTTGGACAAACAACCTGCAAATAGGGAACTGCTCTATAGAGGAAGCAACATACCAGTCTAGACACTAATGAGACCTAATTTTCAAAGATGTTAAGCCCCCACAGCTATTTGACTTCAATGGAACTTGTGAGTGCTCAACTGTTCTGGAAAACTAGCCATAAGTGAACCCAATGGAGACATTTTGCAACTTTTAACTTCTCTATGGCTTCAATGGGGTCATGCTGAGGACCTATATGCATAGACTAAAATAAAGATAACTCCAACAGTGTATCAAATGCAACACAATGCACAGCTCATGAGGGATAGCTGAGTGGTTTGGGCATTGGCCTGCTAAATTCAGGGTTGTGAGTTCAATCCTTGAGGGGGCCATTTAGGGATCTGGGGCAAAAAATCTGTCTGGGGATTGGTCCTGCTTTGAGCAGGGGGTTGGACTAGATGAACTCCTGAGGTCCCTTCCAACCCTGCCTGATATTCTATTCTGACACCAGGCATGCTACCTGCTATGATGAAAATCCCCTTTGAACCAGTTCTATTTATTGTCTAGTAAGCACTTGTTTTACGCATTAAGACCATTTATCTTCACTGAAGTCTCGTGCTTTCTCAGTTCACAGAAATTTCTAGCTGAGGTTCCCTGGGGTTATTTTCAGCCACATAGGACTAGACCCTCATGGCTTTAAATGTAGCAGGACTGAAGCAGTCAGGAGCATGTTTTCTAGTTTGCGGAAGAGCTCCAGATCAAAGGATCTTAAGCATGATACATCCCATCCTGCTCCTCCTAACAGCCTCAATTCAAATGAGAGCCAATGTTTATTATTAATTATTAATTATTATTATTATTATTATTATTTGTATTGAACCATGCCTAGAAGCCCCAATTAGGGATCAGGGACCCGCTGTGTCAGGTACTGCCCCAAAGGGCTTACAGTCTATGTATATGTGTCAGGAGTAAGGGCCCACAGCTAGCCTACTTACCTTAGCTTAACCCTCAGCAGTCAAATAAGCACAACTAGATCCCAACTGAGCCGCCTGATTGGTGAAACTGCCTGATTGGCTGAGGGGATCAGCAGGCCCACCCTTAAGACTAGCAATAGCAGCAGGGCGGTGGTTGCTCAAAGCATACGCCTATGGCTGTGTTAGCTTCAGTTCCTGCCTTGTTCCAGCCCTGTCCCACCCTCACTCCTGCCTCGGACCCAGCCCTGCATCTGCCTTCCCTTACTCCAGATAACCCAGTTCTGACTTTTGGCTTCAATTCTCTGGCTCTGACTCTGACTTAACCCTTAGTTCTGGCATTCAGGTCCTGATCCCAGTTCAGACCTTTGACTCTGATTCCTGGCTCTGACCCCTGGTTTCTGACCCTGGGCTCTAGCTCCTGATCCTGGCTCTGACCCTATGCCCTGACTCCTGGCTCCTGATCCTGGCTCTGACCACTAGGCCTGACTCCACAGCTCTGACCACTAGGCATCCACATCCAGGTCCCTAATAGTTTAAGCACCCCCCTCCCCAAAAAAGTAATCCCCATCGGGGAAAAGGGGCCCAGTTCCCTGCTGGCACTGATCCCACCAAGGCAAATATCTCCCTGTTGGAAACAGTGAGTATACAACCTGTAGACTCAGATTGTTGCCTTGCAGGTGCAGAATATGGCACTGCAGATGCAAGCCATGCCACCCTGACACCCTGCGAACCAAAGATTCTGTTGCCGGATAAGTTTGATGGCAACCGTGGCAAATTCCACGGATTCCTGAATCAGTGTCAGCTTCTGTTTCTGTTGCAACCGAGAACATTCCCCACTGACCAAGCCCATCAGCTTGCTAGTCAAGGAGGCCCTGGCCTTGGCTTCCCAGCTCCTGGCTCAATCTGGTCTGCTCCTGGCTCAATCTGAAAACTTTGTGCAAGCCATGACAGTGATCTTGGATGACCCAAATCACATGCGGAAAGCAGAGTCTGTACTCCAAGCACTGTGGCAGGGGCACCAATCGGTTATCAAATACGCTGTATAATTTTGATGCCTGGTAGCAGATGCTGAGTGGAATGAGGCTGTGCAATGTTACCACTTCCAGTTCAGCCTGCTGATGATCTAATCGAACTGTGCGTTAAGATCGATAACTGTATAAAGGAGCACCTCCAAGAGCAAGGGTCAGCCTCCCATGTACCAGCGGTTTCCCTGGCTCCAACTCACCAATCACTGGCTTTGCCCCCCCAGAGTGAGCCCATCCAAATTGACCAAGCCTGTCCCAGCCTTTCTGCTGCTGAGAAAAATTGACAGTGAATGGTGGGCTTATGCCTGTACAGTACTGCTGAGAACCTCAATGCTTCACAATGGGCTGTCCTGCAAAGGCCTGACCTGCATCCCCACCAGGAAATGCCAAATCCCAGTCCCAACAGAAGGTGGGGTAGTGTGTTCCCCTCATTCCAGTACCCAATAAGGATATTTGTCCACCGGTATTCTAGCAACAACTAACCCAAACCCAACACATCTCTGACTCCCTCTCCAACTTTGTAAGTGCTATTGGATTCAGGGGCCTCCAGTAGTTTCATGGACTTGGACTTTGAATAAGTATATATGATTCCCATCCAGTGGGAAAGATCTCCAGATTTGGCAGAGTCTATCAATGGGTTGTTCCTCTCATTGAAACTAGTAACTTAGCAGATTGCCCCTTGGAGGACACCACTCTCCATGGTCATAGAAAAACCCTTCAGTTTGGGCGCATCCGAGCTCAACACCCTCCGGTTATCCTCGGTACGCCCTGGCTCACTATGCAGGATCCGCATATCTGCTGGTGGGCAGGTGCAGTACGTTTCAGGTCCCTGCACTGTCAGCAGTCTTGTCTCCCAAAATTGAGCCATAGACCAGAAGCTCTTTGCGGCTCAGTTTGCCTCCTTGGAGATTCCGAGCCCAAGGCCATTAGTTCACAGGGAATCTCGGCACCCTCCGTTTCCCCTCCTATCACCTCTGCAATAACAGCTAAATACCAAGAATTTGTTGACATGTTTGATAAAAAGAATGCACTGCCTGTCTGCCTTCCCTGGCCTTGCAGCTGCAGCATTTCCCCTGCTGTCCATATGTGTGTGGATCTGGGCACACATGCTCTCTTTTGGAGGTCCCTCCTCTTCCTATGTCAGCCTGCACTGGGCCAACAGGCCTTTTTGTCCCTCTTCCTGCCCATACTCCTCCCCGTGCAGTTTCCTACCTTCACCTCCTCGTTTGGCCATGTCCTGCCCCCTTGCTGATCTCTGCTCCCTCCCATAATCCCCCTATGGGATCGCCTCCCTCCTGCAGTTGTTGCCAATTCGCCTGCCACACCCACCTGCCCCCTGCTATTTGTTGCTCCCTGACAAGGTGGGTGGGGCCTTGAGGTGGAGCATGGGTGGGACCATAGGGGGAGTGGAAGAGCACGGGCAGAGCAGAGCTTCCAGCACTCCTGGGCATAGCCTCCCCAAATGAAAGACTCATGCGCCACCTATGCTTGAGCAATATCTTTGTTGTTTTCTGAACTATCACCAAGATGAAGGGGTTTCCCTGCTTCCCTAGGCTGAATTAGTGTATAATAATGCCACACACACTTCCACCCAATAAAGTCCCTCTTTCACCAACTTTGGGTTTCATCCTCATTTTCACCCGGACAGCCCCATAAAGTCTCTCAAACCCACTGCTGCAGACTTCACTTCCCACCTCTGCCAGCTACACCAAGAGTGGAAGGAATACCCGATAGCTACTCAAAGGGTTTATAAGCACCATGCTGACCTTGCCGTAAGTGACCAGGTGTGGCTGTCTACTTGGTATCTTAGGTTAATGCATCCATCAGCTATGTTAGACCACCAGTATCTACGTCCATTTAAGATTCTGGAATGGGTAAATCCAGTGGCATTCAGCTTACAGTTGCCCGAGTCTGGAAGGATCCACGAGGTATTCCATGTCTCTCTGCCAAAGCCTTACCTCGAAAAATTGTTTTCAACGTGGTCCACCCCCACCTATCACCATCCAGGAGCAGGAGGAGTATTTGGTTCAATAAATCCTTGCTCTTGACACATTGGAGGGAAACTCCAGTACTTAGTGGACAGAGAGGGTTATAATCCAGACAGACGATCCTGGGAACCAGTGGAAAATATTCACACCTCAGACCCACTGCAGGAGTTTCAGGAAGCTTATCCTGACAAGCCCAACCCTGGGACTCCTGGAAAGCACCCTCAGAGGAGGGGGTACTCTCAGGAGCTTAAGCCCCAGACAGTCTAATGAGCACAGCTGGCCCCAACTGAGCCTCCTGATTGTCCAAACTGTCCAACTGGCTGAGGGGATCAGCAGACCTGCTCTTAAGACCAGCAGCAGCAGGGCACTGGCTGCTTCAAGCAACCACCCACAGCTGTATTAGCATCTGCTCCCGCCTTGTTCCAGTCCCACTCCTGCTTTGTTCCAGCCCTATCCCAGACCCAGTCCTGCTCCTTCCCTCCTTTACTCCAGGTAAACTGTTTCTAACCCTCAGCTCCAATTCCTGGCTCTGGTATTCGACCCCTGATTCTGATACTGACTTTCAATTGTGCTTCCTGGCTCTCACTCCTGACTTCAGCTCTGACCCTTTGCTCTGACTCCTGGTTCTTGACTCTGGCTCCAACCCACTAGGCTTGACCCCCACTGCTCTGACCATGAGGCATTACTGCCCACATCTCGGTCCCTAACAATATGATGAGACACAACAGGTGAATACAACAATCAGACAAGGATGAAACAATCATCAGTATAATAAGCAGCAGTCGCAGCACACCAGCTGCCTGCACATTGTCAGGTGTTACCATAGATTTGTATTTTGAACTGCTTTCAAAGTGAAGCACCTCAGAAAGCCTAGGGCATCTGCAGTGCTACCACGTTGCTTAAGTATCTGAAAAGTGCAGCATGAACTACAAAGATAAATCCTCCAAATTCAGGCAGAGGGGAAATATTTGCACCAGGAATTGTATCTAAGACCATAAGTGCTGACTCAGTTATTGCATGACGGCCGGCAATCACTTGACCTATAGTACCACTACTGAAACATACTTTTTCCACTTGCCTAATTGTTGCCTGGTGCTTTAGAAACTTTCATCCTGAAAAGCCAGGACACTTTAAGACTGTGATTCTGTCCACTTTCAGCCTACTACATCATAGGAGAAAAGCATTGTACCAGACACTCTTTTGGAATCCCCTATGTAATTTTATAAACCTCACCTGACCTACAGTACCTGCAGTTTAACAATGTTATGGTTCCAATATCATCAAAGAGCAGAACACTCTAAGAAACAAGAGCTTTGTTTAGCCAAGTTAAGTGCAGAACTGAACTGTATTCTAGGAAAAAGGAAACTGGCACCTAAACAAGCAGATCTTTTCCAATATAGCAGAGATCTCTGTTTGTATTTCACAGACAATTCAGACTCTTTTGTGTGATAGATTTTTTTTAGCATCAGTAGTAGACACTTATATTATGGTAGCAGCTCAAAGGTCCCAATTGGTTGGGCACTCTACAAATATAGATAAGTGACAGCCTTTACTCCAGTGTGTTTACAATCTAAAAGACACAAAACAGATGAAAGACACAGGATGGGGATATAACACACAAGAAAATTAATAGAATGAAGATCTGGCACAGCTTAGTTAGTTACATTTTTGATGTTGGTTTTGTCTTTTTACATATTTATTTTTTTAACTGGAGGTAGAGGTATGGTGGGGAATGACAGGAATGGAGAAGCTTGAAAGAGCAAGCGTGTAGGAAAAGGAAGGAAGGGAAAGAGGGGCAGTCCCAGCTCAGAACCTGCCTAGCTATAATCAGACTTGCAGATGGAAGCAGGACCAAAGAACTCTGAGGGGAGCCTGCTGGGTGAAGAAAGTGGACAGTGGAAGCATGTGACTAAGAGAACCAGGCAGAGGAAAAGACGGGCTAGTGAAGGAGAAATAGAGCTCAGGAACAGGTTTGAGGAGTTGGAAAACGAAGAAGGGGCACAGCAGGTGGTTGCTGAAGGTAAGAGGGCAAGAAAGAAAAGAGGAGCAGCTAGTCCTATAGGAAGAGGGGAAGAGTCAATGGAGATAATAACACCAAATATGAGCCCCAGGAGGATACGGGATGGGTTGCGGAGGATTGCAAGGGACAATAGGAATTGAGAGGACTTGCAGCCAGAGGGAACAGGGGATAGACCAGAGAATCACACCACCACCAAGAAAAGGCAGGTCTACGTGATCGGGGACTCCTTACTGAGAAGAATAGACAGGCCTGGAACTAGAGCTGATCCGGAGAACAGAAGGGTGTACTGTCTGTCTGCCGGGTGCTAAGATATGGGATGTGGATCTGAGGCTGAAGAGGATCCTAATGGGAGCGGGAAAGAATCTGCTGATTGTCCTTCATGTGGGAACAAATGATACAGCTAGATTCTCGCTGGAACGTATGAAGGGAGACTATGCCAGGCTGGGGAAGACGCTAAAGGAAATCGAGGCTCAGGTGATATTCAGTGGGATTCTGCCTGTTCCTAGAGAAAGGCAACAAAGGTGTGACAAGATTATGGCAATCAACAGATGTCTCAGGCAGTGGTGCTATAAGGAGGGCTTTGGGATGTATGGCCACTGGGAAGCATTCATGGACAGAGGACTGTACTCTCGGGATGGACTTTACCTGAGTAAGGAGGGAAATAGACTTTTAGGATGGAGGCTGGCACAACTGATTAAGAGAGCTTTAAACTAGGAGTTTAGGGGAGATGGTTGGGATATGTCCACGTAATCTGCCGGAATTTAACATTGAGAGGGAAGAAAACGAAGTAAGAAAGGATACAGCCATGGGTATGAGAATGGACATAAGGAGGAAGGGTAGTGTAGATACCAGTCTAATAGGTGATACTGGTGGTAGAGTGTCTGTGCCTAATCGGGTAAAGAATGTCAGTGAAGCCAAATGGCAAAAATTAAGATGTTTGTACACTAATGCAAGGAGCCTAGGTAACAAAATGAAGGAACTAGAGCTACTGGTGCAGGAAGTGAAACCAGATATTATAGGGATAACAGAAACATGGTGGAATAGTAGTCATGACTGGAGTACAGATATTGAAGGCTATGTGCTGTTTAGGAAAGACAGAAATAAAGGCAAAGGTGGTGGAGTAGAATTGTATATCAATGATGAGGTAGACTGTAAAGAAATAAGAAGGGATGGAATGGATAAGACAGAGTCTGTCTAGGCAAAAATCACATTGGGAAAGAAAGCTACTAGAGCTTCCCCTGGGATAGTGCTTGGGATGTGCTATAGACTTCCAGGATCCGATTTTGATATGGATAGAGACCTCTTTAATGTTTTTAATGAAGTAAACACTAATGGGAATTGTGGGATCATGGGAGACTTTAACTTCCCAGATATAGACTGGAGGACAAGTGCTAGTAATAATAATAGGGCTCAGATTTTCCTGGATGTGATAGCTGATGGATTCCTTCACCAAGTAGTTGAAGAACCAACAAGAGGGGATGCCATTTTAGATTTGGTTTTGGTGAGTAGAGAGGACCTCATAGAAGAAATGGTTGTAGGGGACAACCTTGGTTTGAGTGATCATGAGCTAATTCAGTTCAAACTAGATGGAAGGATAAACAAAAATAGATCTGGGACTAGGGTTTTTGATTTCAAAAGGGCTAACTTTAAAGAATTAAGGAAATTAGTTAGGGAAGTGGATTGGACTGAAGAACGTGTGGATCTAAAGGTGGAGGAGGCCTGAAATTACTTTAAGTCAAAGTTGCAGAAACTATCAGAAGCCTGCATCCCAAGCAAGGGGAAAAATTCATAGGCAGGAGTTATAGTCCAAGCTGGATGAGCAAGCATCTCAGAGAGGTGATTAAGAACAAGCAGAAAGCCTACAAGGAGTGGAAGATGGGAGGGATTAGCAAGGAAAGCTACCTTATTGAGGTCAGAACATGTAGGGATAAAGTGAGAAAGGCCAAAAGCCATGTAGAGTTGGACCTTGCAAAGGGAATTAAAACCAATAGTAAAAGGTTCTATAGCCATATAAATAAGAAGAAAACAAAGAAAGAAGTGGGACCGCTAAACACTGAGGATGGAGTGGAGGTTAAGGATAATCTAGGCATGGCCCATATCTAAACAAATACTTTGCCTCAGTCTTTAACGAGGCTAATGAGGAGCTTAGGGATAATGGTAGGATGACAAATGGGAATGAGGATATGGAGGTAGATATTACCACATCTGAGGTAGAAGCCAAACTCGAACAGCTTAATGGGATTAAATCGGGGGGCCCAGATAATCTTCATCCTAGAATATTAAAGGAACTGGCACATGAAATTGCAAGGCCATTAGCAAGAATTTTTGAAGAATCAGTAAACTCAGGGGTTGTACCGTACGACTGGAGAATTGCTAACCTAGTTCCTATTTTTAAGAAAGGAAAAAAAAGTGATCCGAGTAACTATAGGCCTGTTAGTTTGACATCTATAGTATGGAAGGTCTTGGAAAAATTTTTGAAGGAGAAAGTAATTAAGGACATTGAGGTCAATGGTAATTGGGACAAAATACAACATGGTTTTACAAAAGGTAGATCGTGCCAAACCAACCTGATCTCCTTCTTTGAGAAGGTAACAGATTTTTTAGACAAAGGAAACACAGTGGATCAAATTTACCTCGATTTCAGTAAAGCATTTGATACAGTTCCACATGGGGAATTATTAGCTAAATTGGGAAAAATGGGGATCAATATGAAAATTGAAGGGCGGATAAGGAACTGGTTAAAGAGGAGACTACAACGGGTCATACTGAAAGGTGAACTGTCAGGCTGGAAGGAGGTTACTAGTGGAGTTCCTCAGGGATCGGTTTTGGGATCAATCTTGTTTAATCTTTTTATTACTGACCTTGGCACAAAAAGTGGGAATGTGCTAATAAAGTCTACAGATGACACAAAGCTGGGAGGCATTGCTAATACAGAGAAGGACCAGGATATCATACCGGAAGATCTGGATGACCTTGTAAACTGAAGTAATAGTAATAGGATGAAATTTAATAGCGAAAAGTGCAAAGTCATGCATTTAGGGATTAATAACAAGAATTTTGGTTATAAATTGGAGACACATCAGTTGGAAGTAACAGAGGAGGAGAAGGACCTCGGAGTATTGGTTGATCACAGGATGACTATGAGCCGCCAATGTGATATGGCCATTAAAAAAGCTAATGTGGTCTTGGGATGCATCAGGCAAGGTATTTCCAGTAAAGATAAGGAGGTGTTAGTACTGTTATACAAGGCACTGGTGAGACCTCATCTGGAATATTGTGTGCAGTTCTGGTCTCTCATGTTTAAGAAGGATGAATTCAAACTGGAACAGGTATAGAGAAGGGCTACTAGGATGATCCGAGGAATGGAAAACCTGTCTTATGAAAGGAGACTCAAAGAGCTTGGCTTGTTTAGCCTAACCAAAAGAAGGCTGAGGGGAGATATGATTGCTCTTTATAAATATATCAGAGGGATAAATATCAGGGAGGGAGAGGAATTATTTAAGCTTAGTACCAATGTGGACACAAGAACAAATGGATATAAACTGGACAGTAGGAAGTTTAGACTTGAAATTAGACAAAGGTTCCTAACCATTAGAGGACTGAAGTTCAGGAACAGCCTTCCAAGGGGAGTAGTGGGGGTAAAAGACATATCTGGCTTCAAGACTAAGCTTGATAAGTTTATGGAGGGTATGGTATGATGGGATAGCCTAATTTTGGCAATTAATTGATCTTTGATTATTAGCAGTAAATATGCCCAATGGTCTGTGATGGGATGTTAGATGGGGTGGAATCTGAGTTACTACAGAGAATTCTTTCCTGGGTGCTGGCTGGTGCCCACATGCTCAGGGTTTAGCTGATCACCATATTTGGGGTTGGGAAGGAATTTTCCTCCAGGGCAGATTGGCAGAGGCCCTGGAGGTTTTTTGCCTTCCTCTGCAGCGTGGGGCACGGGTCGCTTGCTGGAGGATTCTCTGCACCTTGAGGTCTTTAAACCACAAGTTGAGGACTTCAATAACTCAGACATAAGTTAGGGGTTTGTTACAGGAGTGGGTGGGTGAGATTCTGTGGCCTGCGTTGTGCAGGAGGTCAGACTAGATGATTATAATGGTCCCTTCTGACCTTAAAGTCTATGAGTCAGCACAGTTTTGTAGGCATTGTCACAAAGGCGACTCTTGTGGGGAGATTTTAAGGTTGTGGCTGCATGGATTATACCAGAGATTTTCCCAGGCCTAAGAGGTGGAAAAAGCTCAGAGGTGTTTGGGGGAGAAACCGACTAGTGGATGGTAAAGGCCGGGGAGGTTGGCAATCTGAAAGTGTTGGTTGATGTCACAATACATTACTAGAGCAGCTAGCTAAGATGAGGCTAAATTGTGAAAGGTCTTAAAAAGTAAAGATAAGAAGCTTGTTTGATTTGAGGTGACGCCGAGGAGAAGGGGGCTCCAAAAAGGTAGTTCGGGTGGTTAAAGCAGCAAGTCCAAAAGATGTACTTCGGCATTGGCCCTTTGAATGGACTTGAGTGGAGCACAGTTGCAGTAATCAGGGCCAGAAAGCAGGAAGTTGTAGTAGTCAATATGTGAAATGATGAAGGCATGGTCAATAGCTATCAGAGATATGGAATTCACTGTGCTGACATATAAGAAATTGAGTACAAGGAGCAACTCCTCTGCCTCAGAATTGTAGGGTGTTTTTATTTAATAAAAGGGATGGCATGCTTAAGTACCCCCGGGCAAGGATTGGGGAGAAAACAGAGGAAGAAGATGTGGATGAATACTCACATTCCTTATAACAGCTGATTTGTGGAGTAATACCTCCAAAATTTCCTAAGAGTGCTGCGCTCTTCACCTATCCTGATGAAAGAAGGGCACCACAAATCAGGCTACCACAGAGAATATAATGGGCCACACCAGGGTCTGTTTGAGGATTCTATTATTGTAGGAGGGATTTTTGAGGGGCTCCTGGATGTTGCTATTTAAAAAAAACAAACAGGAGTCTAGGGGCTAGTTAGACCTCTGGAAAATCTTGGATTTTAAGAGATCAAAAAAGTAAAATTTGGCTACTGTGTCAGTTTTGTGCCGTGATTTATATAAAGGATGAAGACTCTTCAGTCTGCGGCTGTTCCACTGCTTAACAATGATTAACTTCGTATATCTTTTGGCCTGACAGTAATTTGGGGACCTTTGAAGATTATTTGGGGGGGGGAGGCAAATGTCCCCTTCCACACACCGCCCCATTAGCACCAGGCCTGGGTCAAACTCTGTTTAAGGGTTTAGTTAATAATAAATCTTGCCTTTCGAAACTCAAATTGTGTAAATACCTCCTATATTTCCTGAACACATGTTCTACAAACCTCTGGGAATTCAGCATAAGTACAAGGACCAGCAGGTCCCTGAAAGCTTCACAGAACTTATTAACATTTGCCTTTTGGCTCTTGTGGGTCTTAGAAACTGCTGGTTTCAATCTTTCTTTCTCTCTAAATATTTCACTTGGTCTTGTTGCCTGACCCATTAGTAGAATAAAAAAAAAAAAAAAAGAGGAGAGCTAGCATAGTTTCTTAGACTTTAGCCTCCTCAGAGCAGAGACTGTCTTCCTCTAAGTTCTGTACACTGCTGGCACTCCACAAATGATAACTATGCCATTGTTCCATATGTAACTGAGTAGAGCAAAACTAGGGAAAACAGCTAAAGGCACACTGGAGAGATTAAAATGAAGAACTGGCTCAGATAAAACCTATACTATAATAAAAGAATGGTATAAAGAGAAAAACAGAATGCAGGAAAACATGACAAAATATGTCCCAGGGATGTTGAGAGCACTAGTAAGTGTCCTTTATCTGATTAAAGTATTGATGCATGCTCTCAGCTCAAGCCAGACCAAAAGTTTGATCATGCAGGAAGACAAGGGATTTTGTCCCACCACAACTAATACTCTAGGAAGAAAAGAAAGGGCACTGACCACATGAACTAGTAACTGAATATCCTATACAGCATTATTACCTTAAAACAAATTTTAAAAATAGTTAAGGCAAAACATTTTCAAATGTGTCCTCTAATTTGGGGCATTCAGCTTGAGACATTCAGATTACTCAAGTAGGCATCCAAATGTTAGACATGCAGAATTAGTGGACACTTGAAAAATCTAGGGCTCAGTGAATAAAAATGTCAAAGGGTTAAACAAGCTGAAAGACCCCTAACCCTAACCGCCAGCCACTAGTGACAATGGAACATGTATTAGCTGTTCTGGTAAACTTGTCTATATAGAAGCGTTAGAATGTTCAGCCGCTCCAGCAACCCAGTCAGTTAAATATTCTTGAGTGCTTTACAGCAGCACAATATGTATTTTATTTTCATAACTTTGCATCATAAAACAACTATAGCTCTCAAAAAGAGAAAGATGATGAAGAGAAAGGTTCTCCCCACCTTCAGCAGGTTGACAGGGTAACAGCATTTCACTGAGCACTTAGAACCAACAGCTCCCTAGATTGGATATTTTGGAAAACAAATTTATCAATTAACTTTTCTGATTCTATTCACTTTTATTATTAAGCCAGTAAATGTTAACAAAAATATAAGGAAAACTGGGTGTTTTAAACCTAGTTTTATTCTAAAAGAAAAAAACCTGCCTTCTTTTTGAAGTGATTTATTCATCCTGTCTTTGTTCTTTTTTTTTTAAACTTCCCAAACAAAGCAGAAGTTTGTCTCTGAAAATAAGATGGCGAATTACAGCTAAATTGTGAAAACAAAGGACCAACAGTTTCTCCAGTGCAGGCTTGTTACCATGAGCTAATAATTTAAGCAAGCTCAGCCTCTTTTTTAATAACTGTGTGCCTCTAGGCAAAGTATTTCTACTAAAAATTATTGAGGCATGGAACAAGGCAAGGTGTGTGAGCTAATGTTGGATTGTTCAGTTACTAAACCAAATCTTGTAGCACCGAGCCTGCTCTGAACTGACAGATTATTTCTCTGTATACACTTGTATAAACATACTACTTAAGGTTGAAATCTGTGTAAGCTTTCTTTTCAATTAAAATGTCAAAGATGACAGCACATGTTTTCACTGTCCTCAACCAAATGATGGATGCTGCAGCAGGAGTTTCATGCCCCGTGTTTCAGAAATGTTTGCCTCCCTGGGGTGTCTCAGGATGTACTTGCTGACCCTCTTCTGTGCCCTTATGCTATACTGGAAGAACCAAGGGTTTGTGTTTCAGATGGCTTAAGGGCTCTTTATCCCTTTCTTTCTCAGATTCTCCTCAAATAAGGAATGTTGTCACCAAATAGGTTGGAAGGACAGCTTAGAGCTAAGGCACTGGACTGGAACTCAGGAGATATGGGTTTAATTCCTGGCTTCAGACAACCATGGAAAATTCCCCTAAAATCTCTGAGCCTCAGTTCCCCATTTATAAAATAGGAACAATACTTCCCTCTTCCCACTTTTTGTCCATTTTATCTACTTAGACAGTAAGCTCTTTAGGGCAGAATCCTGCTTCATTGGGTATTTGTATTACCACAATGGGGCTCCAATAGTTCTTGGGACCTGAAGGTGCTACTGTAATACAAATAATAATTAACAGCAGCTATAATAAACAGATGTAATACTCTTATGAGAGCTGGAGCATCCTTGTGATAAGATTAGAGTGGAAACATTTCACAGAGCTAATGGCAGCTGAGGAGGAAGAAGATATATAAATACATGGGATTTGCTGTGAGAATACAAATTTAATATACTTGTAATTAGGAAATAGGTAAGCAGTGTGAAGGGGCCTTTTGCAAAAGCCAAAAATCAGATAAACAACACTCCTGACAGGAAAACATCGTGGTCTCTACAACGTGCAAACTTCTCCGCAATCTACGCTGAACCTGCTCTACTTCCTTTGTATAGTGCCTGCATGAGACAATTGCACCATATCCAACACAAGGTAAAAATCTGCCCAACTTTTCTATCAGAAGATATTTAGATTATTACCAGATCTAAGTTCTATAAATGGGGCTAAAAACCTATCATCTTCAAGAGATGTGAGTTAGAAAATTTTAAAATTCCATTATTCCCATTTTACAGAAAATGAGACAAAAAAGAAGTTTGGTGACTTGCCTAAGGTGATATCTGAGGTCTGTGGCAGATCAAACCCATATTTTCTAGCTTCTAGTCTTGTGCCTTAGCAACAATATATGCCATATTCTGTATGTATTTCATGTTGTTCTTAGTTTCCCTCTCTTCACAAACCTGTTTAGCAAGTTATAGCCAGGAGATAAGGCTGCCAAGAACCAGTTTATGGTCAGTAACATCCCACCAACAACCCCTCTTCTGATTCCTTTAAAAATTTCATGAAGATCAAAATGAATATTAAACCATTTCTTGGAAGGAACCTTTGTGCCACCTGCATCATATTAAAAGTTCCTAGTGACAACCGTGTTAATGTGAATAATGAGAGGGATGGGATGGAGAGCAAATCATGAAGAGAACAGGAAAAAGCCAAAGAAAACGGCTCAAAATGTAGCTCAACACAGATGACCAAGCAAATGTTGATTGCTCTCACTATTTAAAGGACTATACTTTGTCTTCTCTGTCCACATAAGCAACTGATGTCAGTGGGAGTGGTTCCCTGATTGAGGGAACATGTATCTGAAGCTACTTTTTGACCTAAAGATGGTGCCGAAAGCACCACTGGAAATACTGAGCTAATCTGATTCCTAAACTAATTTGATAACAAAAACGCCCAAGTGCTCCTCAGGGAATAGAATCAAGTCCCCTGCTCTTTTCCTAATAAAATCTCCCATCTCCTTGAATACTGCTGGATGAAGAACATAGTAGAAATGCCTCACCATGAAGTGTCACAGGACATGATCTAAAGCCCAACGAAGCTAATAAAATGGCCCCCATTGATTTCAACCATGTTTGTATCAGGCCTGTAATGTGAAGTATTGCCTTTTAGATACCGACATTAAGATTATCTTGAAAAATATGTGCTAGCAGTGCTAGGGACTATTTTTCCAGCAGTGTTCAAGGGGAATGGGTGAAAGCTGATTTGAAGTTATAACTCACACCAGTGTTTTTGGTGCCTGCTCCATCCCTTTTAAGTACTGTATTGAACATGAAGCTGCAGCAGATTTTGAGGTTGGAGTTCATTTGTTTTCACATCAATGCAATTAATTTCCATTGGAGATTGCATCTTGGGCATTTAATCAAAATAGGCCTAAAATAATTCTGGAAAGCTCATCTGTCTCCAATCTATATAATGTTTTAAAAATTGGATGCATGCCCTGCAATAACATTGCACTTTACAAAGCTGAAAGCTCTAAACTTGGGGGTATCAGTTACATTTAAACCATGGTAAATTAAAACATCCAGTTTCTGGTTTGCATTGATTTATAAATATTGACAAAATTACTTTTGCAGTCATTACCAATGTGGGAGTATGGAGTTAAATTTGCAACAATTCAGGGTTGTTGTGGGTTTTTTTTTTTTTCATTCTTATTGTGACTATAGAAGCCTTTCATATTGCAGATTAAGTTCCAGATAACTTGAAAATCATAAATCTTCGTGTTTTTTTAATGAATGCATATGACCGACCCAAGCCAATGCTCATAATAAAAAACAATAATACCGAGGAATATATAACCTGCTGGTTCCCAAGTACAGTTTTATGGCATGTACAGTACAACAAGTCAAGGTGGATGTTTACTGCTGTCAAATGTTTTGAAGACCAAATGAGAGAGGAAATGTGATTAAAAAAATTAAAAGGAAAAAATATGAATATAAAGCCTCTTGATTTACATAGTAAGAGTTTACTTTCCTGAACAGTTCTCAAGAACACAGACTCATAGACTCTAAGGTTAAAAGGGACCATCATGATCATCTAGTCTGACTTCCTGCACATCGCAGGCCACAGAACCTTGCAGACTCACTCCTCTGGCTGAGTTACTCATAATTTAAAGACTTAAAGTTACAGAGAATCTGCCATTTACACTAGTTTAAATCTGCGAGTGACCCGTGTCCCATGCTGCAGAGGAAGATGAAAAATGTCCAGGGTCTCTGTAAATCTGACCTAGGGGAAAATTCCTTCCCAACCCCAAATATGGTGATCAGCTGGACCCTGAACATGTTAGCAAGACCTACCAGCTAGACACCTGGGAAAGAATTCTCTGTAGTAACTCAGAGCCCGACTCACGAGAGATGGTAAAATCAGAGGCATTTCAGTTTGAATTTTTTAACAAGTATGTTCAGAACTTCTCTCCTAAATAGTTTTATATACTGTTATACCTGATGGCTTCCAAAATATGCCCATTTATGTGTAATATCTTCATTAAGCAAAAGTCATTAAGCAAATATAAATTTGAATAGACAGAGCACAACCTGTGACCCAGTCATCCTCATAATATCCTGAGAAAACAATATAAAATGATCAACATACATACAACAGCAAAAATAAATGGGCCAGATTCTCAACTACTGTAAACTGATCTAGCTCTATTGAGGACAATGTATCTCATTTATATCTGCATAATCCTGCTCCCATTGAATTTAATGTGAGTGCTGCTATTAACATTAATTAGAGCAGGATCAAACTAATAAATATCTAATCTGTGGTTGAAATTTAAGATACTTTCCTAAGTAATATTCTGAAGTAGTGAGTTACACAGGTTAATGATAGAATATATTCCATAAAAATGTATAGTTTATTTTAAATCTATGTTTTCTAATTTGTGTTAAATATTTTTTATGGCTTGGCAATTCACATCTGCATCTCCTTTTTTTTTCTTCTCCCACCCCTCCCCTTGTCTAGCCCAGAAATCTTATTTTAAAGAAAAAATATTTTCCCAAGACAGAATTTAATGTTAAAGATGAGGATAAAATCCAGTGTCCCATTTTAGTATAAAAGGCTTCAGACCAGACCTCAGTCATGAAAAAAAATGTAAAAGCACACTATACTACATCACTATTCGCCACTTTATTCCTACTGTTTTATCTCATCTGTTCTTGCCTGGAAGGGTTCCTCAGGTGGCCCTTGAATGTCTCCCTTTTAGTAGTTCAAATTAATTTTACAATATTTATGTTTTTCCCTGTTTCCCTTGTGAAGATTGTTATTGAAACACAATACTTTGGCTAAAAAAATCCCTTGTAATGTAAGTAACATAAGTGGCAGTGTTCAAAGCAATTCAGATTGGGCTTTGAAAACTCCTGAGTGCAGGACAGTCTATATTACTGTCTGAGATTTCGCAAACCTCTCTATTTTGGGGATCTGCAAAGCTAGTTCAAGTTGAACTAATTTCCTCCCATTATTTAAACACATTTTATTTTCAAAGGCCAATCAATTTTAAAATAAATATGGATTTCTACCGGAAGAGATGATGTGCAATGTTTGAGGTCTATAGATGGGAAGGCTAGAAATATCTGATTACTCAGGCCCGGTCCACACATAGTAGTTTTTGTACCAATATAGATATTTTGGTTAAGGGGATGATTATATAGATATACACACACACACACACACATTGATAAACAAACATAGTTATACCAGTACAACCGCTAGTGTGGACACAGTTATACCAGTATAAGCTTATTCCCCATACATGAATAAGCTTCTACTATATAAGTATATTTATACTGTTATAACTGCGTCCATGCTTGTGAGTGGCGAGGTGAGGGACTCTAACTCTTCTGGTATAGTTATAGTGGTACTATTTTTGTGTTTAGACAAGGCCTCAGTTTACATCGGCTTTGTGATGCTGTCCTGAGGCATATCACTCACTGAATGCAGCCCTTCAAGGATCAGCAACATAACTTAAACTGACTGACAGATGCTCCGATATCACGTTCCAGAATATTGCTTTTATGTGAAGAACCACCAAAATAGTTGAAATCAGCTGAGGCACCTGAGTTAAGCATTTCCAAATGTAAAAGGTTGGGAATGGTATTGTGGAGTTGTCAGTGGAAGGCCTTTCACAACGTAACTTGCTTCCCCTGCTAGCCTGACAGAGTAAGAGCATATGGACATTCAGAACCCATTTCATTTTTCAAGTGTTTGCTTGCTGGGGTTGGGGTGTTTGGCTGGGAAGGGGAGAAATTATTTTTGTTTGCTTTCTTTTTTGGGGGAGGGGACGTCCTTTTCCATCTCCTTTTTGTAAAAGAGTCAAAAATGTAAGTTTTCCTTAAATTATGTGCACATGTCCTAAGACATGTAGATATCTTATAAATATGTAACTTAACAAAAGGACACAACGTGGCAGCTCCCTCAAGATTGGCATAACTGAAAATAAATTGGATCTTGAGTAGAGGGGAGCAACCCATATGGTCAACCTTTTGGGAAATTTTTAATAACCACCTGCACACTCAGCAACGTCTTGGTGAAAGACCGTTGTGTTGCTTACACCTTTATTTTGGTGGCACCATTCTGCAATGGAATAAATCTATGAGACTGCACTACGTACAGTAGTCTTCTCCAAAGACATGATCTCAGCTTGGAGAAGAGCAGGAATCTGCACAGCAGTGAGCACGGCTGATTTCCAGGTGTTGGAAGACATAGCTTACTCACTTCACTGTGTTGCAGAGGCATAACAAGTGTGATGGATACAAAGAATACTGGTAAAGTATGGTTGCAGGTTGGGCAACCAGCACCGTTTCTTGATGTTTGTGAAGCTTGAGAAGGGTGAATTTAGCTCTTGAGTCACCTTACAACCTAACAATTCACCAAAAAAGTTTGATTCAGAAAATGTTAAGAGAAGTTCAAGGTTTAAGGCCAGTGAGCCCAAATTTATCCCTGGTATAATGCCACTGAAGTCTGTTTATCTCTATCTTAGAAATGGTAATCAGTCTCTTAAAAGGAGAAAATGTGGGCAGTATATATAAATGATACTTTGCATTTGGCAGAAGTATAAGACCAGCTGTTTGTTCTTTATATTGTGGCTATACATCTATCGAAAAAACCCTTGCTTAGCTCCTGGTCTTATTTCTACTGTAGACTTAACCGTAAGCCTTAGATAAATGTGGTGTTTGGGGTTTAGAGCTAAGTGTCATTTAATATCATTTCTGATGTCTCCATACATGATAATGAGCTTCTTTTCACAAGGGACTTGGGATCTGATTTTAATTTGTGGTAGGGTTATGGTCACAATAAACGTCTATTTCAGATATTCACGAGAAGTTGCGAATGCAAATGGAAATAAAAAGTGACTGTTTTCTTGTACATTGAAAGCTATGCATGTAAAACATACTTATAGTAAATATCTGTTCCACATGGAAGCCTGCCACAAGTCCATGATGAGACTATGCCTCCTCCTTCAACACCAAAAAACATCATACTCGCAAGTCTGAGCAGAGCTGTTGTAGTTTGCATGGCAGGGTTTTAAGCCTCTCTTTTGTGGTTTTTAGCCACAGGGATGCCAGTTTGTGTCATTGTGTCTTGCTGACACTTAGAATCATAGAAGATTAGGGTTGGAAGAGACTTCAGGAGGTCATCTAGTCCAACCCCTGCTCAAAGCAGGACTGACACCAACTAAATCATCCCAGCCAGGCAGGAGCGCCGCCAGCTTTTCTGCCGCCCTAGGCAGCGGAAGGTCCCGCCCCGAAATGTCGCCCCCCACGGAGGTGGCGGAAGGTCCTGCCGCCGAAATACCGCCGCGGTCGCCGCCCCCCAAATTGTAGTGCCTTAGGCGACCGCCTAGGTCGCCTAATGGGTTGCGCCGGCCCTGCAGCCAGGGCTTTGACAAGCCGTGCTTTAAAAACCTCTAAGGATGGAGATTCCACCACCTCCCTAGCTAACCCATTCCAGTGCTTCACCACCCTCCTAGTAAAATAGTGTTTCCTAATATCCAATCTAGATCTATCACACTGCAACTTGAGACCATTGCTCCTTGCTCTGTCATCTGCCACCACTTAGAACAGCCTAGCTCCATCCTCTTTGGAACCCCCCTTCAGGTAGTTGAAGGCTGCTATCAAATGCCCCCTCACTCTTCTCTTCTGCAGACTAATAAGCCCAGTTCCCTCTGCCTCTCCTCGTAAGTCATGTGCCCCAGGCCCCTGATTATTTTCGTTGCCTTCCACTGGACGCGCTCCAATTTGTCCACATCCTTTTTGTAATGGGAGGCCCAAAACTGGATGCAATACTCCTGATGTTGCCTCACCAGTGCCAAATAGAGGGGAATAATCATTTCCCTCAATCTGCTGGCAATGCTCCTACTAATGCACTAGGAACTTAAGTGAGACCAACAATTTATTTCCTGTAGGCTACCAAACAGCCATTGGTAAATCAGTTTTATACAGTCTGGATTTGAACCTAGAGGTGAACGGTTCTGTAATCCATGACCAGCCCCCTGAGTAATCCAGTCCACGAGACAGATTTAAACTGGAGTTACTCAGATTTACACAGTTTAATTCAGGGCACAGTCACCCTTACACCACCATACCATTCAAGCAGCCAGGGCTGCCTCAAGAAGTGGATGTCGCTCTCCGAAAAGGACGTTAGCTGAGGCAGACACAGTATATGTGGATTCAGCTTATTCTCTGGGCAGCAGAGTTCCTATGAAGCCCTGACTGTGATTTAAAGTTGCCCTTCCCTTGGCAGAACCCCTTTGGCAGGATGCAATGCAAAAACAATCTCCACTTTTCTTGGGTGAGTTCACCCTCAGGCAAAGAAAATTGTGCCAGTCCTTGGAGTTGAAGGAAGCTTACCCTTCTTACCTCCATATCATTAGGGATGAATCAAGCCCCTTAAGTTAAAAAAAGAAAATCCCACACTGGCTGAAAAATGTATCAGCTCCTCCAAAACCAAGGGCAACATCACTGTTTAAAAAAGCAACCTGGGAAACTTGTTCTGGCCCACTAGGGTTTGCAAAATTGCAATGATATAAATTTGAGCAAACCTACAAGTTCAGAGCAGCTGAAGAACAGGCAGGTGCCAATCCAATTTATGAACAAGAACAACTAGTTTGTATTCCAATACTTCTGAATCAAGTAACTGGGTGATGATTTTAATAGCTGTAGGTGACAGTTGGGGTATTTAAAGCAACATAGGTAAATATCTTAAGTTTGATTGTAAAACAAACAAACAGCAGCAGAATAGAGAACTTAATGTAGTGATGAAAGGCACTAATATTTAATCGTGGCTTGATAAAGTCTTTTTACTATGTTACTTTTTCATGAGAAATTTTTGATTTATTTAACCAGCAAAAAGCACATAATTTGACTTTCCTAATTACTGACCATCTTAGCCTGGGTTTGGGTTTTTTTTCATGTCCATCACAAGTGTATTATTTAAAACCCTTTGATGCTTCTCTTGAAAAGGATATGCTAGGAAATAAATCATGCTTATTTGCAAGAGGAAAAAAAACAACAACATTGCCATAAAAGTCAACAGAAATAAGACGTATTGGTCACAGGTGTGTGACCAATGTTGTGATTTTTATAGTACCTGTTATTGTTAACAGATTTTACTGAAACCTACATTCATTGCTTCAGAGAAGTATGCCACTTAGCGCATAGGTTCGCATGAAATGTTGTTCACTGGATGGTTTATGATTGTGTCTTTACACTAAATATGAAGAACTCCAAACTACCTGTATACCAGCAAGCAGCTCCACTCCCTCACTCTTGCATGATATCCCCACAGTCCTGCTTTTCTGAAGGCCTTTCTCGTGTGAATAGGCTGCTGTGACACTTAGCTGAGGTTGACCAAACCACAAACTATTTTATTATGTTGTGCAAAACCCCTCTTTAATTAAGACAGAGAAAACAGCACTGTGATTGTAATTATCTAGGACTGCTTTACCCCTGGGAATAATGAAATAAAATTGGTCCCTCTCTATTTTTGTTTTTAAACTGAGTAAACCAAAATCAGTTTATTCAACTCAAAGTAAACCAGACAGATCTCACTTCTAAAAGTAAGGGGGGGGAGGGGGGATGACTGGAGGTTGGATATGCAAGGATGACTGAACTGCAAACTGCTGGCAAAATATTTGGCTTGCTGTTGGTCCATGGCCAGTGTTTCCTTTGTAAATTAATCTCACATCTTTATTAAGTTAAGCATTTCTTCTTCTTTTTATTTGAAACATATTTTAAATATTTTGCTTTTATGACGTCCTGGAACACGATATGTCCCCTTCCAGATCAAGAAAAATGGGAAAGTCTGACATTAGGCGAAATCACATAAACACACGTTTCAGCCAATCCGAAAATATTTTTAAAAAATAATGTGTCAAGAATGAATGCAGAGAGAAACAACCAAATGGCATCCTCGCATCATCTGCTGGGGAACACTAATCCAAAATGCTTTCACAAAAGAGACCTTGCTATATAAGAAATGCAAATACACCTGCAAATCCAATAGTTTTTTTCCAGACTTCCTATAAGATTTAAGCTTACATATTTTTCAATTGTGATTTTTCTTGAGAAAAAAAGTCCATTAAAAAAATCCCTTCTAAATGCTATATTTAATGTGTTTTGTTTGTCTCACCCAAAGAACCTTCATTTTTATGACTAACAGAGCCCAACTTTTAAATGGAATTTCATGGATTTCTTCATTAACTTGTGATTCATCCCACAAGAAAAAGAGAGAAAAGAAAAATAATCTAGGATTCTTCCTAAGAGGCCGATATTGAAAAGTGTTTAGCAATATGGGTGCCCAACTTGAGACTCCTTTTAGAGACCTGATTTTCAGAAGGGGGTATACAGCATTTCTGAAAAGCAGGCCCCTTTGAGGCACCAAAATAACTAGTTACAGTAAGAAGTCTTGGACAGATGCTTCAGCTCTGAAAAGTTCTAAGCTATCTCATGCTAAATAAAAGTGCAAGTCTACACAGAATGCACAACCCTACATTTTGTCCATTCATGGGACTCTCATTGAAGTGAACGGGAGCTCTTGTGTGGAGGTCTTGGTAGGATTGGACACATTAAGCGTTCCCCACTGAATACTCTGAAAGGGTAGGGAGAAAAGCCATCCCCCAAGTCTCTTCCATATACCTTTTTCCAAGGCCATTAGGCCCTGATCTTGCAAACACTGATGTGAAAGTTTCAAGATAAGGACATCCGTAAGTGTTTGCAGGACTGGGGCCTTGCAGGATTGACATGGCCCAGAACAAGTCTAAATTAAAACATAATTTGATTCAGTCATCCCATTCAAACTTAGAATTGTTACAGATGTGGGCAAATTTTGTCGATGAGTTTTTCTAAGCCAAAAAAGTGGGGAAGATAAAAGAAGATATTTTTCACGGCCATATAGAAAGCTGGAGAATGGAGGAGATTATGCCCTCAACTAAATAGTAAAGGAATTTAATTGTAATTAGGGCTGTCGCAGTTAACTCAAGTGATTAACTAAAAAAAATTAACAATGATTAAAAAAATTAATTGCAATTAATCACAGTGTTAAACAATAGAATACCAATTGAAATTTATTAAATATTTTTCGATGTTTTTCTATATTTGCAAATATATTGATTTCAATTTCAACACAGAATACAAAGTGTACACTGCTCACTTTACATTATTTTTTATTACAAATATTTGCACAGTAAAAATGATAAAATAAATAGTATTTTTTAATTCACCTCATACAAGTACTGTAGAGCAATCTCTATCGTGAAAGTGTAACTTACAAATGTAGATTATTTTTTGTTACATAACTGCACTCAAAAACAAAACAAATTTAAAACTTTAGAGCCTACAAGTCCACTCAGTCCTACTTCTTGTTCAGCCAATCACTAAGACAAACAAGTTTGTTTACATTTATGGAAGATACTGCTGCCTTATTTACAATGTCACCTGAAAAATGAGAACAGGGGTTCGCATGGCACTTTTGTAGCTGGCGTTGCAAGGTATTTACATGCCAGATATGCTAAACATTTGTATGCCCCTTCAGCCACCATTCCACAGGACATGCTGATGATGCTTATTAAAAAAAACAGTGAGTTAATTAAATTTGTGACTGAACTCCTTGGGGTAGAATTGTATGTCCCCTGCTCTGTTTTACCCGCATTCTGCCATATATTTCATGTTAAAGAAGTCTTGGATGATGACCCAGCACACGTTGTTTGATTTATGAACACTGTCACTGCAGATTTGACAAAATGCAAAGAAGGTACCAATGCGAGATTTCTAAAAATAAATACAGCACTCGACCCAAGGTTTAAGAATCTGAAGTGCTGTCCAAAATCTGAGAGGGACGAGGTGTGGAGCATGCTTTCAGAAGTCTTAAAAGAGCAACACTCTGATGCAGAAATTACAGAACCCGAACCACCAAAAAAAAAGAAAATCAACCTTCTGCTGGTGGCATCTGATTCAGATGATGAAAATGAACATGCATCAGTCTGCTCTGCTTTGGATCGTTATCGAGCAGAACCCGTAATCAGCATGGATGCATATCCTCTGGAATGGTGGTTGAAGCATGAAGGGACATATGAATCTTTAGAGCATCTGGTACATAAATATCTTGCGATGCCGGTTACAACAGTGCCATGTGAATGCCTGTTCTCACTTTCAAGTGACATTGTAAACAAGAACTGGGCAGCATTATCTCCTGCAAATGTAACCAAACTTGTTTGTCTGAGCGATTGGCGAAGTAGGACTGAGTGGACTTGTAGGCGCTAAAGTTTTACATTGTTTTATTGTTGAATGCAGGGTTTTTTTTGCACATAATTTGACATTTGTAAGTTCAACTTTCATGATAAAGAGATTGCACTACCGTACTTATATTAGGTGAATTGAAAATACTATTTCTTTTGTTTTTTTACAGTGCAAATACTTGTAATCAAAAATAAATATAAAGTGAACGCTGTACAGTTTGAATTCTGTGTTGTAATTGAAATCAATATATTTGAAAATGTAGAAAACATCCAAAAATATTAACATAAATGGTATTCTATTATTGTTCAACAGTGTGATTAATCGTGATTCATTTTTTTAATTGCATGATTAATCACGATTAATTGCCCTAATTGCAATGCAATGTAAAGGTCTCAACTGGGAGATGCCCTGCATTCAACAGTCTCAAATCTTATCAGCCTTGCCTATTCTAGGGTTTTCAGCAAAAAATTTCCACCATTCAGCTCTACTATGCTGTGCAGGGTCAGAAATAATGGTGGAAAAAATCCTGCAGTTGCCGGAGCCTTTTCTACTCCAGGTCTCCCACCAATGATAACACTAGTGGAGTATTAAAAACCTTAGAAAACTTTCCCCAGGAAATTGTAATGGAGACGGTCTGCCAGGAGTACTGATGAGATTTTTATATTGGGACAAGGATTTCAAATCATTAAAGGGCATTTGCAAATTAGATAGTCTCACTTTCTCTTCACCAACAGGAATTCACTACTATTGAGGATTTATGCAGGAAACTTCCATTAGCCCTAATAAAAGTTACAGCTATATCTCACCTGCCCACAAACACACTGATGAGAAAATAGACCCCTTAAATCTGTCAATATTTCTCTTATTTATTTTAACCGTTTCATCACTTACTGTAATTTAAATAAAAACAACAAAGAGTCTGGTGGCACCTTAAAGACTAACAGATTTATTTGGGCATAAGCTTTCGTGAGTAAAAACCTCACTTCTTCGGATGCATAGAGTGAAAGCCACAGATGCAGGCATTATATACAAACACATGGAGAGCAGGGAGTTACTTCACAAGTGGCGAACCAGTGTCGACAAGGCCAATTCAATCAGGGTGGATGTAGTCCACTCCCAACAATAGATGAGGAGGTGTCAATTCCAGGAGAAGAAAAGCTGCTTCTGTAGTGAGCCAGCCACTCCCAATCCCTATTCAAGCCCAGATTAATGGTGTTGAATTTGCAAATGAATTTTAGTTCTGCTGTTTCTCTTTGAAGTCTGTTTCTGAAGTTTTTTTGTTCAATGACAGTGACTTTTAAATCTGTGATAGAATGACCAGGGAGATTGAAGTGTTCACTTACTGGCTTGTGTATGTTACCATTCCTGATGTCCGATTTGTGTCCATTTATTCTTTTGCGGAGGGACTGTCCGGTTTGGCCAATGTACATGGCAGAGGGGCATTGCTGGCACATGATGGCATATATGACATTAGTGGATGTGCAGGTGAATGAGCCCCTTATGGTGTGGCTGATGTGGTTGGGTCCTCTGATGCTGTTGCCAGAGTAGATATGGGGACAGAGTAGGCAACGAGGTTTGCTACAGGGATAGGTTCCTGGGTTGGTGTTTCTGTGGTGTGGTGTGTAGTTGCTGGTGAGTATTTGCTTCAGGTTGGGGGGTTGTCTGTAAGCAAGGACTGGCCTGCCTCCCAAGGTCTGTGAGAGTGAGGGATCATTTTCCAGGATAGGTTGTAGGTCGTGGATAATGCGCTGGAGAGGTTTTAGCTGGGGGCTGTATGTGATGGCCAGTGGTGTTCTGTTATTGTCCTTGTTGGGCCTGTCCTGTAGTAGGTGATTTCTGGGTACCCGTCTTGCTCTGTCAATCTGTTTC
Source organism: Trachemys scripta elegans (assembly GCF_013100865.1). Taxonomy (NCBI): domain Eukaryota; kingdom Metazoa; phylum Chordata; order Testudines; family Emydidae; genus Trachemys; species Trachemys scripta. The sequence continues at coordinate 61,827,933 of NC_048299.1, read as the reverse complement.
CTCACTTCCCCAGGTGGGTATTGTAGTTTTACGAATGCTTGATAAAGATCTTGTAGGTGTTTGTCTCTGTCTGAGGGGTTGGAGCAAATTCGGTTGTATCTTAGGGCTTGGCTGTAGACAATGGATCGTATGATGTGTCTTGGATGGAAGCTGGAGGCATGTAGGTACGTATAGCGGTCAGTAGGTTTCCGGTATAGGCTGGTGTTTATGTGACCATCACTTATTTGTACTGTAGTGTCCAGGAAGTGGATCTCTTGTGTGGACTGGTCCAGGCTGAGGTTGATGGTGGGGTGGAAACCATCGGACATCAGGAATGGTAGCATACACAAGCCAGTAAGTGAACACTTCAATCTCCCTGGTCATTCTATCACAGATTTAAAAGTCACTGTCATTGAACAAAAAAACTTCAGAAACAGACTTCAAAGAGAAACAGCAGAACTAAAATTCATTTGCAAATTCAACACCATTAATCTGGGCTTGAATAGGGATTGGGAGTGGCTGGCTCACTACAGAAGCAGCTTTTCTTCTCCTGGAATTGACACCTCCTCATCTATTGTTGGGAGTGGACTACATCCACCCTGATTGAATTGGCCTTGTCGACACTGGTTCGCCACTTGTGAAGTAACTCCCTGCTCTCCATGTGTTTGTATATAATGCCTGCATCTGTGGCTTTCACTCTATGCATCCGAAGAAGTGAGGTTTTTACTCACGAAAGCTTATGCCCAAATAAATCTGTTAGTCTTTAAGGTGCCACCATACTCTTTGTTGTTTTTGTAGATACAGACTAACACGGCTACCCCCTGATACTTGTAATTTAAATGAATATCATTAAAATAGTAAATGTCAACAAATACCATCACTGCAGCACCTTAAATTATGATATATCATTTTCATTACAATAGTGACCAAAAATCCCCTTTGTGCTAGGCGCTGTACAGATACATATGAACACATGGTCCTTGCCCTGTTAACAGACAAGACAGATAGGCAGACAATAGACAAAAATATAGAAGCAAAATGATTGCGATAAATACATGTCTTGTTAGTTACTTTTTCATCCCTAGCCCCATCTGCAATCCCACCAATCTCTAATGCCCTTCTTCCCAGACAACCAGCTCTGCTATTGCTGCTCTCTCCCTCCTTGCTACCCATCCAATATTGATGTCTGCTCTCCTAGTTCTCCAAGCACCTTGCTATCCTACCTCCACTGAAGCTGTGTGATACTTTGTAGATTTAGTTTACACAGGTTCATATCAACTGTTTCCAGTATGGGTTCACAAGGCTTACATTCACTTTCACTTGGAATGTTTCATTGGGCTGTACTAGTTGATAATCAAAGCTCTATAATCTGTTTGGAGGAGATGGGGGAAGAAAAAAGGAAACAATGTATTACAGACTCTGTAAGCCCCCAAATCAAAGCAAAATTCATGCTCATCTGCCAGGGTTTGGATCAGGTTTTTGCCTGAATGGGTTGGACCTCTTTTTGTAGAGAGGGGTTTTTAAAAATTCTTTTGGGAATTTTGACTGAGTCTATTAATTGACATTGAGCCAATCAGTTAATTCATTTGGATATTTAATGTTTATCCCATTTGATAATTACAGTACACAGACGTTCAGATATTCCTCTGAAATCCAGTACACTCTGTCCTCAATATAAGACTCTTGGATAAAGCAGACTAGTGTTCCTGTGCACCCAATTCAATTGAATCTCCACTCTAAAATATCACCTCACAATAGCAGGGCCCCTTTATAACAATGCAAAATGTTGGTCTTCTCAAGCTTAAGATCCAGTATTTAAAGAAGATGAAAGGGATCAGTTAGATGGTGCATGGATATCTAAATGTCACTACTGAATATACTAACACCAACCATACTTCTTGGGTGCAAGATGAAGAGGTTGAGACCAAATGCTAAGGCCCTCCAGAATCCAAAAAAATACGGGTGCTCTAACATTAGTGTTGTCACTTCGTTGTCTTTTGCCTTAAAGGTGGTCAAACCCCTACCCCATGGAAAATTTAGATTTAGAAACCAAATATTTATTATTGTCATTAGTTTTCTGCAGAAAATTTTGACTTTTGTCACAAAACAAAACCCCCACAAAACTGACCACATTCCATCTTCTCACAACTGAAAATCAAAATGTTTTTGATTTTGGCAAACATTTTCAGTTTTCTGACAAAAAAATGCCGAATGCTTTCCACACAAATTTTAATTTAGTCAAAAACCCAATTTTAAAATCAAAACAAGTTTTGATGGAAAATTTTTGGCCCACACTCCTTTACATATCCAGGCAGATTCTTGTTAATCCACTTTTTAGTGAACTGCACACTTTATATTCCACACAATAATACTGTATGTCTTTTGTCACTTCTCAGCAAAGATTTAATACCTGATGCTGTAATGAGGTCATATATGACTCAGATATTCATCAGCACAGCACAACGGTGGGGGGGAGAATAGTACATCTTAGTTCATAACACTGTAGTTGTCCAATAAATGTGTAGGTTTAGCCTCAATTATTCTGCTCCCTCAGCCACTCATATTTCTCTATATATTTTACAGGAGAAGCCTGTTTATTCAAACTGTTTCAAAGATATCAACCATCTTCAGATAAATGGAGATTTCTATAGTCAAGGGAGCGACAGGGTAAGAGAAAATGGGCCAAATTTTCTTCTTCTGTAAATGGGCACAGCTCTAATGGCCTTTGCAGAGCAGCACCCGGGTACACAGCAGAGAATGTGACCCAATATCTTTCTCTTCATCTGGTTAGCTGTCTTTTGCAAACTGCAGGAAATAGTTCCTAGTAGAGCATGTGATATAATCACAGTTATCTTGGATTCAAAGTCAGAAACTCTACCCTATGTATATAAATGTCTTTGGTAGGTAAAATTGTACCTAACAACATTAGTATGTAGGACTGTATAGAAGAAATGGCTGTGACACATGAAGTGCCCAGTGATACTGCTGTATGAAAGGTGCTACACAAAAATAAAATGTACTGTATTCCACATATTGTACCATTTAAGAGCAGCATAAAATACTCACTTTGAAGAGTAATTTTATCTACTGATATATCCTATCAAATTGCCTGGTTGTAATTCTGATGTGCAGAAAACTGCGTCTTTCTTTCAGGATTGTAACCAGGGTGTTCATACCACTTTATTCATTTTAACACTGGAACTTCGTGCTGTGGCTATAATGAAACACCAAGGCACTAAATTAATTATGGCAGTGGGTCTGGAACCAAAAGTGTTCTATTGAGTGGGTGATATTTTACTGGCTGTGTCTGAATCTAAGAATTCTACAAAACAAAATAGACCAAGTGTTGCGTTTCATTAGGCTGCACTATTTGATAATCAAGGCTTTACAATCTGTTTGGAAGCAAAGAAGAAAGGGGAAGAAGAAAGGAAGCAATGTATTACAGACTCTATATGTCACATTTAAGAGTAGACATACCTGCTATGGGAAGGGTGGTGCCCAACTATTGGTAGTGATCCAAAATTTGTGTTAATCTATTGGGTCATCTTTGAAACAAAGTAGCTGTCCAGAAGAACACGTCCTGAAGATGGAAGAGTTGCAAAGATGCAGGTTTAGGGGAAGAAAGAGAGAAGAGCTTTATAAGCTCATCAAAAGCTCACTGAAGTCAATGAAAAGACTCCCATTCACTCCAACAGGCTTTGGATCAGGTCCTAAGTCAAGACATTTTCTTCCCTCTCCAGAATTGGCTGGACAAACTGGAAACGGTTTGGGCAGTGGGACAGTGCACTCCACCCATAAACAGAGCACACACGGGAGAATGCGCTAGCAGGCAACAGATATTTTGTCTCCAAGCCAAGATAAAGGGTTGTGTCTCCTACCAGCCCACCCTCTGAGACAATAGTATAAAAGACTGTAGTGAGGTTATGTCTCTGAGGAAATCTAGGAAGGAATGCCATCTGAGTGGTAAGCAGGAAGACATGTGCTCCCTGATGGTTGGTGTTGAAGTGGAAGGCATTAATAAGTGACAGGGTGCAGAAAGTCACTACCAGCTGGAGCATTTCCACAGAGCTCCATCTTTCTTTGGGATAAAGGGAAATATAAATCTGAATATAGGAGCAAATTCCCATCAGGAGAATCACCACTTCAGCTAGGTGGGAAAACTAAAGGATGGGCAAGTCCTTTTGCAGTAGAGAGGGAATAACACAGTTAAGTGGATACTAACAAACACTAAACAGTGATGGCAAAATTACTGTTTTGAAATTATAAATTGCATCCACATTAACACCAAATGAATTAACAGAGATTACCATTATTATGATGAGTACCAAATGGTTTTAAAGGGATTATGGCAAACAGGAGCTGGATGCAAGGAGTCAATTATCTACTTATCTTGTCCATCTATTATTTAAGCGCAGAGAAAGACCTCGCAGTCTCTTAATACTAAAGTAACTTAATTTATTATCCCAACTGTAGTTTTCATGGCAAGTGAAGGTGATTTTAACAATTGGGACTAGACTATGCCCAGCCATGTCTGAGTGAACAAAGGAGCAGGCGGAGGTAAGAAGGGGAAAGGCATAAGAAGCCTTCCCCTGTCCCTTTATCACCAGTGCAGGCACTTGGCACAATTTGGTCTGTGTGCTCCGTTGAATGAAGGTCTAAAGGTGAGGATCATGCTACCATCATCACTACCTTACCCAAAATGAGAATTGTTCTGACTCCAACACACCCAGGGCTGGAAGATCTGGCCAAATGTGGGTAGGAGTGTACACTGCCCCTTACAACGGCTGGTGCAGCAGTTTAAAGTTCCCAGAGACTTTGTATCTGATTTTTCTTGAACGCTTTTATAATTATGCACCTAAAAATGTTGTTGTAGAAGAGAAATTCTCATTCCATGAGATGGCACAAAGACTTGCCTATAACTTTGGCAGAGAAGGGATAAGGGGGAAAAAAATTACTATGAAGACAAAGATAATGATAACTATGAAAATAATTTTATCACCAAATATAATATGTTGCCATCAAGGGATAGGTCTCAAATCCCTTCTTGATTACACACCTGTTTTGCACTGGTATAACTCCATTGATTCACACTGATAACACTGGTGAAAAATCAGGCTGATAGTGCATACTTTCTAGGAGTATGCAAAAAACACACCAGTTTTGCAGAAAACTATCATGATGGCAGCCCCTGATATTCACTTGGAATTCTGGATTTACAAAAATCTGAAATCTTGAAACAAATCCAGTGAAATCTTCTTGTTATGAAGCAAAATCAGCTCCCACTTACTCTCACAGAGAACCCCCTTCACTAAGAGTCTGTGGGATCCCCTTTACCTGGAGTCAAACCATGGAGGCGAGCAGGGAGCTGATGAACTTTATAACTGACCCTCTCATGGGTTCTATTGGACAGTAGAAGTTGGCTGGCCCACTCTCTTGCGTTCAATTCTTGGGGTACTAAAGTTAGTCAAGTCAGTACGGAAATGGCACCAAGTTAGTTCCTCAATCCACAGAAAATATTCTCATCAGCAGAGCAGACCACTGCCTGCCCCCCAATTCAGTACCAATTTAAATTTGAGCACAGCTGAGCAAAAATTATCAGCCAAAGCTTTTTTTCAGCAAAAATATGTACATTTGGGTTGACCAAAACATTCAGCGAATCTATGTCAATTTCACCCTCCTCCTCTCCAAAAAAGCCTATGAAAATATTCTGAAAAAAATCAAAATGTCTTGTTGGGACATTTTCTAAATGAAATGTTTTGATTTACCGATTTTAAATGACAAAAAAAAATTCTGATTTTTTTGGAACTGCCAACAAACCAAAAAATCAGTTATTTGCCCAGTTCTAATTTTAAACACTAAACATGGGACAGGAGTCCTTGGAATTGTCTTTTAATGTGGTTCATTTGCTAACATGAGAACACCAAGCAGAGATAAAAGTCAGGGCAGTCATCATCAGAATGACTAAAAGTAGTGTCTGGAGAACCGCTGCTGCCAAGTGGCTGAGCAGCCAGACAGTTCCCCTAACATTGGCGCCTGTGGACTGGAAATGGGTTGAACTTGCTAGCTCCACAAACACTAAAGAAGGGGGACAGCTGCCCAGCCAGCCATCCCAAAATACTTTGCCACAGGGGTTTTTCAGACTCCTTACCCCCCTTTTGCAGAAGACAATTACGGATAAGGAAGACACCCTGGGCCTGTGGAGGAAAGCACCTGTGTGGGAAGAGAAAGCCTGGCTGAATCTTCTTTGCGGCTGGCATCAACTTCTAAGAAATTGATTTTAAAAATGAACCATGAAACCTTGTGAATTCAGGCTTCCTTGCAAAAGTTTTGCACAGCTCTAATAACCATGGCTGACATTTTTCAAAAGTATCTATTTGTTTTGGGTTCCCAGCTTGAAACACCTTCGGCCTGAATTTCGGAAATGCCAATCCCCCACTGCTCCCATTGATATCAAGTGGAGTTGCAGGTGCTCAGCACATCTTAAAATCAGGTCCATGGACTTTCAAGCTGGGCACCCAAAACTGGAGGAACCCAAAAAGAGTAGCTACTTTCAAATATTTTGTCCTATATCTATTTGCATTGTAAAAGCACCCATCACTCTGGACCCTTCCTACTATTGTTTGATTTTTCTTGGGAGCAGTTGGGAAGTGCACACTGCAATGTTTATTGCATCTCATCACTCATGTGCTTTTATTGTTGGGATATACATGAGAGAGATTCAATCTCCTTTTCTATTGTGTTACACTAAAGTAAGTTTATTCTAGCAGCAGAAGTGACCAGGAATACAGATATCTGACATGCAATGTATTTTTTGGAGGGGGCAGTCTTCAGGATTTCCCCCTTTACTCTTTTCACCTGGCTTCAAGCCCATTGTGGGATGGATGCAGCTCCCCGTAAAGGCCATCAGTGTGCTACATGCATCAGTCATAGGGTATTCCTTAAGAGCAATATGATATGCTCCCCCAGCCCTATAGAGGATGTGGTGCATTGCTTTCTCAGCACTACAAGCCCCTGATGGTTTGAGATACATGAGATTCAAACTACCTCTCTCTCTCTCTCTCTGTAATGCAATGTGTTGCAACTGGACTGCTAGACTGGCCTGTATAATACATTTTATATACATTGATAAGGGAAATAACATGCACACAGAATATGTGTCAGGATAGGTATCTGTATTGATGCAAACAGATTGTGGCAAGGCCTGTATCTGCGCACAAGTGGGGGAGGATAATACAACAAGTCATCCTCTACTTTGTACTTCTGCACAAGACCAGCCACAGTGTGCCTGGAGGAAGCAGGCACTGCACAAGCCCTCACAGTCACTCTCTTCTGTCCCGTTTTTCCCCCCTCCCCCCGGCCTCTCAAAGGGGCAGGGAGAGGAAGGATGAGGGAAAGGCAATGCAATCTACCAGAACTGGTCAGGCATAGGAGGATCACACACTGCATCTCCCCAAAAAGTGGTGGAGCTACAATAAACATTGCAGTGTGCACTTCCCAAGGCTTCTAGGAGAAAATACAAATCAGACAGACTTCCTATTGGAACTCCCAAAGCAGTACAAGTCCCCTCTGCAAGACTGATACCTTCAATGGAGGGCTGGGGAATGTGACCCATGTGGCATATCTGTATTGTATGTGGCACACTGTTGGCCAAATATTCAGTGTGGCCTCAGGCTGGCCTTTAAAACTGTACAAGTCTGGCACATGAGCATGGCTAACTATCCAGCTTGAAAATCGTGGCATTTATGAAAATGTGGCTACATGTTTACTGTGTGGAAAATTATAGATAGGTTCTGCAGCGGGATATCTGAAGACTCAGGAGAAGATCAGGAGTTAAATTTGGCCCCAGAGAGGGTAATGGGGTTTCATGATTGTAACTGAAACAAGTATCAGGGGGTAGCCGTGTTAGTCTGTATCCACAAAAACAAGGAGTCCGGTGGCACCTTAAAGACTAACAGATTTTTTTGGGCATAAGCTTTCGTTTTTTTACCCACGAAAGCTTATGCCCAAATAAATCTGTTAGTCTTTAAGGTGCCACCAGACTCCTTGTTGTTTTAACTGAGAACAGTATTTTACTTACTCTGGTCCCAGTTCAGAAAAGCACTTACGCACGTGCTTAAGACCATCTTTATTCAGCAAAGCACTTTGATGTGCTTTGCTGAATTGGGTCCCTTGTCTACTGCTGAACCAATGGAAGCCACTCTCCTTGTTAGCATCATCATCAGTAAAGTCCCTGAGGGGGTCTCTTCCAGGAATGGTATCATAATGGCAGACAACTTTTGACACAGAAACCTGATTCAGAGCTCCTGTGAGGAGACTGAGTACTTTGAGGAAACCTACAGATACCAGGGATCTCTTGTTCAGCCCACATCTATGTGCAAGCGCCATACAGATAGCTATTTACTTCATGTTAATTCCTACATATCCCACATGAATGGTTATGTACTTGCACCTGCACACCATGAATCTACGGAGGAAAGATCACATTTTTCTATACACGGTTAGTCTCAAGAAAAATGCCTTGAAGTCTGTTCACGGGAAGTACAAATATAAGCACCTGAAGGCCCTCGTCCTGCAAAGAAAGCCACAGGTAGGCATAAAGCCCCACAGACTCACATGTGGCACTGGATGGATGCAATTTATGTCCATGTGGTTTACTCTGCAGGATTGGGGCCTCAGCGATCATTAGTTTAAAAAACAAAAGGCAAACAGAGTCAGAATGATGTCAACAGGCATTAGTGTGGAGCTCCAAGGCTCCTAGGGATGAACTACATAAATTGCCTCCTTAAATGATTTATTTTCTAGAGAGTATCTTTAACAGTAAGACCTTTTACTTGCTCTATTAGACAGCGGCTAAGCTGGTCTCTTCATACAGTTACAAATTCACCAGTTACACTTAAAGAACCATCCTCGCTTGCTCTTTTCCTTTTTCTTTTTTTGGGTCTTTTTGTGAAAAAGACACCCAGTTTCAAACCATTTTAAAAAATATCAAAACCCTGGTGGAAAATAATTTGCAGCTGTGATAATATCACATTTTTTTAAATACCATAATATAGTTTTACTTTTAATAATAAAAGATAAAAAAGAGAGTCTGTGAATAATTAGAGATTGCAGTCTGAAGCCAGTTACAGTCACTGCAATTGATAATAAACTTAAACCCCTTTGGGAACAGGTAAATGCTTTGCAACCCTGACCCCCTTGCTCTCACATTACTTAACAACCCTGCAGTTCCAGCATTACATCACCATTCAAGCGATTGGTTCCTGCATTTTAACTCTCTCCCTGTCTCCTCCGATTAGGAGCGACACAGTGATGGGGGGGGGGGACTTCTCTTGAGTTTGCTGCTTCTTGTTTGGGTTTGGTTCATTTTAAAACCAGCTTCTGCTCTACAAGTCCAGGTTACACTCACCAGAAAAAAACTCTAGCAAAGTGAAAAGGAGAGCAGGAAAGGGGGATCGAGAAGTAGGAGGAGAAGAAAGGGAAGAAGGAGGGGCGGCAGAAAAGTCTATAGAAATCAGAAAAGGAAAAGAAAATTAAAAACAAACCTCATGGACATCACTGAGCCTGAATTCCCTGCTGAGGTGCAGAACATGAGAGCCCTGGAATGAGTGTATGTAGAACTTGAGCCAAAGCTTAACTAGCCCGAGTGAGTCATATCCTTCCCATTTGATTCCAGTCCAAATGATGATGTAATGCTCTGGCCCTCTCTCTCTCTCTCTACACTACCTCCCGCCTCCCTGCTCTCCTTTTTAGCTCAGTGCTGGTGAAGTCACCGTTTAAATCTGGCAGAACTGAAGCAAAAACTTCAATGTAACCAAAACAGCCCCAGGCCAAGTTCCAGACGTACTGAGACTTGGTGGTGCAATTGCCATTGGAAACGGGTAAACAGAGAAAGAAACAGTGCCGCCTCAGAATGGCCAGAGCAGCTGCCTGCGAAATCAGAGTAAAACCCGGGGAACTGGGCTGTCAGTGATTTACTGGGTTTGATCAGAAGATATTACACACACAAAAATGCCCATGTGTTTCAGGACCTCAAGAAGGAGAAAGAGCAGTTGGGAAAGGAGAAGAAAGGGAGACAAGGAGTGTAGAAGAGAAAATTTTGAGTGTGGGGGTGATCTTTTAGGGTGTGGGGAGAACAAATATTCAATATAGGCATTTGCACTTGTAGAGGTTTGATTCATTAAATCAGAGCAAATCCACTGACTTCAAGCTGTGTAAACTCGGCAAGAGCTTGAAACCAGGCCCCCCATTTTTGCAGGGTAATTGTGGGGCTCTGTTTGAGTTTCTTGGGCTGTCAGTGAAGTGAAATGTGCAGGTGTTTTCTTTCCAGAGAATTTCAGACTCTTATCTAAAAGCAACAACAACAACAAAAACCAACCACCAAACCCTACTGTCTTGAATCACACCATTGCAGCACCACTATATGTTCAGTCTTGAACTTCTTAAAGAGATTCTTCTACAAGCTTAAGAAATATCCTATATACTTAAATGGACAATACACTGGAACTGGTAAAGATTGCTTAAAAAAGAGGAAACTTTTCAAGTGAAATATTGTAGTTATATGACACAAATGTTTCCAGCTTTAGCTGCTATATTACATAGGGCTGAAATACACCATGTGTCTATCAGGGTAGCTTAATGTCACCGAGGTTTCTTTTACTGTTCTTTCACAATTACTTTTGATCCATGGAGTAAAAACGTAGCTCCATGGTAAAATGCAATGCTTGTGTTTTTAAAAAGTAACATTAAATTTCCTATCACTCTATTATCCTTGAATATGCCAAATGTGAAAACATAAGTTACGGAACTACAGAAAGATCAGCATGACTTGCACTTAGAACATTGCAAGGATAACCAGAATAGGCCCTCTTTAATTACAGGTCAAGAGAAGAATTTCAACAAGCAGCTCAGAAAACCCAAACACTACCCTATACAAATAAAACAGAAAAGCCTTTACTGACATCTGGGTTGCCAGCCACATCCACCTTTTCCATACCTATCACTTCATTGGACAGCTCAGGGTAAATTTCAGTATTACAAAAGACTTGGGGGGGGGGGACGGGACACCCAGAGCTTTCATAAAATCTGGTGAAAATACAAAAGCCAATGATATTTTGTTCATATTATGGTTTCATTTTATAGCAAAATATTTTCTATTGCTTAGAAGCATCTTGGCAGTAAATGGCTCTTTGTAGCTGAATGATTGATCGCTCCAGCCGTTTAATGCCCCATATGCTGCAAAGCAATAGCGATTATTGTTAAGTAGCGAAGTTTTCCCAGGATGCTGTTATGGCTATCAATGTTCCTAAAGATATATACTTCCAGGGGTCACTGCTGCTAATTTCAGCTTGGTTGGTTTCAGTCATGAATTTAAATGATTAATTTTCTGGGCATATCAGTGTAGGACACAGGCAGGGTGAGAAGGGGAAAAAGCAGTGGTTTGTCCCATTCAAATGGGAAAGCAGGCTGCCCTCTTGCATGACATCCCCAATCGATATTGATGCTGCAGCCACACTGAGTGACACCTTTATCAAGCAAAGCAGCACTGAATTAGAGGTGATCGGCCATAATTATTACTGGCGCCACCGAAGCCTGTGGCTTGACGGCATCAGATGTGGTTGTTATAAAGTTTAGTCCATTGTGTCAGTGGCCTATATAACTCATTTATGTCTGAATTACCAGCTATTGATTTTTTTTTTTGTCTTCTGTAATGTAATAAAATAAAAGTTAGATCATTCCAAAAGCTTTCTTTTAATTCCAGGCCTTTCTGGCTGTTTTATTTTTAATCCCAATCCTTTTTCATTTCTTCTTCCTCCTTCTAAAAAAAGCTATATGAATTTTCTTGTGAAATTGCGACAGCTCATCTTTCCCTCTCACTCCCCTTTTATTTTGTTTTCTTACACTTGCAGCTCTGGGTTACACAGCTTAACCTCATTATCTGCCTTTCAGTTATGCCATTGGGATTGCTATAAACAAGAGTGGTCCCAAAGCAGAACCCTGCCCCTGAACACCCCCAACTTTTGAGGAAGTAAAGGTCTGATACAGGCATAAATTCGGGGGCTGAGGTCCATGTCTAGTAAAAGAGGAGCTGCCACTAGGGCAAATATTTGCAGACAGAAAAACTATTATACTAATCAGTGAGGTGTTACAGATCTCCCTGCACATGCACATGTATCCACTCCTACAGCCTTTACTCATTACTAGCCCCTTTGGCTCCAATGGCATTATTTACAGGAGTAAGGCCCATAGTTCAGCCACCTACTCTAAGTAGAAAGTAGCTGGAAGAGAAAATTCTGTTTGCCCAAATCAAGCACAGACTCCACGTTCCCCTCTATGGATATCTTCTTCTGTTAAAGGGGTATGACAGTGACAATATAGTAATGCTAAGTGGTCCATTAAGTCATTAATGCTTACAGAAATATTGTCTCTGAAGGAAAGAGCTCCTTGAAATCAGTTTTTTTTTTTAAAGAAACAGCACTGATTCAAACAGAGTCTCATGAATTAGAGATTTCTCAAATGAACAGATAAGACCTGTATGGCCTGGACAGCACATGAAGACACTTTTAAAAAAGCCAAACTGTTTTTATATCAAGTTCATGCTTCAAAGGAATTTAAAAAACATTTGTACTTGTTGGTGGGAATGCAAAAGGCTCTTTCCATCTCAGGTATTTTCAAGGCCTATTGATTTTTTTTTTCCTTTACAGGAAACGCTGTTTTCCCATTTTCCTTCCTGTGACCAGTCAATGATAAAGAATATCCTGTACTCAGAGGAAATTCCACTCACATACAAGGGCTGCCCCTTTTTATCTGTTTATTAGCCTCTTTTTCTTCTCCCTTCCCCACATCTTGCCACTATCCTTATGTTTTCAGCAGTCAGCTACACTCAAGAATAGGCCTGTTGTGTTGGGAGTTGTGGGATGTTTTAATTCTAATGGGAGACTTCTTCAAAGCAGTACCCAAGCCAGTCCAGTAATGATTCCAGCTTAGCTGGCTAGCTCCGGAATGCTTACAACACCCTCCCTGCAGCGTATTTCATCCTTAGGGAAAGGGTGGTGAGGCACACCACAGCTGTTTGGTGTAACAAAAAATGACAAATTCACTGCTTCTGCTAAAAGGTTCCAGTCTGAACAACATCTGAATTTTGAGAGCTCAGACCTCAGGGCACACTAGGATTATCTCAAAAGCAGCAATATTATAATAAGGAAATTGTATGGACTGCTTGAACATGGTGTGAAAATAGATTGAGAATGTGACTGGATAAATCATTGGTTCTAAACACATATGCACGGGCATACCCACAAACTCAATGGCTCTGATCCTGTGCCTGTTGAAATCATTGGCAATGGGCAAAAGATAAGGCCCTAAATATAGTGTAAAACTGTATTTATTATATATTTTGTATACACTACTTGGCTTTTTTATGGGCTTGATTGAGAACAATATTCTATAACAATTATTCCATATCGAGGATATGTTTGTCATCCAGACATTATTTTTCATTTTTAAACCTAGATCCTTACAGTCCCTGTGGAATTAAGGAGGCCGGATAATTTTAGGGTTAAATAAGCTTTAATGACTATCATATGTACAGAGCCTTAAACCTAGCATTGAAAAATTATTTTTTTAATAAGTGGCATCTCTTCCTTTTTTAATTTAAAATAACCATCCAGGTGGTTTCGTAAGGATTTCTTTGCAAATTACTTCCAGTGAACCTTTCCAGTCACAGACCACTGCAAACCCATGTGGTGTTATTCAGCGTTCGGTTCAACTTGGGTGTCCTGTGTTTTTATAGTGGACAGAGTCTGAGGAATTGTCTGCCCAAGTGCCTATATTTAAGGGCTCGATTTCACAAGATACAGAGGCCTCTGTCCCTAATCCAACAAGGATTTAAGCATGTGCTTAATTTAAGCATAAGTGGACCCACTGACTTCACCTGAACTACTCACAAGTTTAAAATTCCACTGGGGAAGTGGAATTTTCTAAAGCATCTACGTGACTTAGGAGCATCACTCCCATTGACTTTCAATAGGACTTAGGCTCCTAAGTCACTTAGGTGCTTCTGAAAGTCTTTTGCTGGATCAGGGTCAAAGTGCTCAGCACTTTTCAAGATTGAACCCTAAGAGAGGTAAAGCATGTCTCTCTGTAAACTCCCTAAATTGTTTTAAAATAAAATAGCAAGAAATATTCTTTGCAGGAAACATCCTCAAACTTCCAATATATCTGTATTGTATGAAACTTGTTTGGACCAAATCTCTCTCTCACACACACACTCACACACACGCACATACCCCTTAGGAAAGGTGCAGGGTTGATAGCCCTGGAGACTGATGCTCTTTAATAGTCCACAAAATATGTACAATACAGGCACGAATGGCAGCGAAATTTCCCCTCATTTCACCATGAATCTCAATCATGACCTTAAGGGACAACCTCTAGGGATATGAGAGTAGTTAAGTCTCCTAGCCCATTCCATTCTTAACCTCTCAGGTGAGATGGTTAAGCCAGTTAATGACAACTGTGCTAGCATTTTTTGTGAGGTGGACATTTAACAACTAGGAAATAGAATGAAACATCACCTACTCATTAAACATAGGCCAAATAGCCTTGGGCTAGCTTTGAGCTGATGACCTGAAAGTGAAGAACTCTGTATCCAATTACCTATCATTGAGTCAGCCAGTCCGAGTAGCTAGCTATTTTATTACAGCTGTAAACCACAAATGCTTACAACAAATAAGGCAGCAATTTATGCAAAATAGTAACATTTTACATTTCTATAGCACCTTTCACCCTGAAGGATCCCAAAGCACTTCACAGACTATATATAAAAAAACAACAACAAAGAAATGTAATCACCTCTGACAAGAACAGTGGCAACCAGCCAGCACACTGCACAAGAACTGGGGGAGAGGAAAGGACAAAGGTAAACACCCACTGTTTTTAAAATGCCATGTAATTATCAGTGTTTATGAAGAACAAAGTGAGACCTAATTCTTCCCTCACTTATATCAGCATAATTCCATTTGCTTCAATGGAGTTACTTATTTACACCAGCGTACGCTACTCCGTAATGAGAACCATAATTATTTCTATTCTCACTCTAGGAAACTTTGTCACTGTTATCTCAAATATCTCAATCTTGTTTTTCATAAAAAATGGGAAATAGGATCTGTTTCCTCATGAAAGCCGGTTGGGAGTTTTTCAATGATTTTTTTTTTTTTTTTTTAATTTTAAATAAAAAAGATGCCAGTTTTCCCATTTGAAATGACATTCCATTTCAAAACTCAAGCTAAGCTTCAGCTAGTGGGGGGAAAGGACAAAAATCAAAATCAAAATTTCAAAATAAGTTAAAACATTTTGATGGACCCAAAACAACTGCAAAAATGTTGGAGGTTTTTGGATCACAAATATTTTGGCAATTTTGACTTTTCGTTCCAATCTTCAGGAAATTTTTTTAAACTCTTGGAAATATTTGCAGGATGGGAAAACTGTTTCCTGCCCAGCTCTATTCTGCATCCCCTCCCAGTGTACTTTAGACAAGAAGAGAACTGACCTCAAATTGGGAGAGCAAAAATTGAAGTAATGCCATAAGGCAAGTCTGAGCTGGGGAGCAAAGTACAGGAGATCAGTAATACTGTAGGAGTGAGCATTGAATAACAGTTCAGATCAGACTCTAAAATTAATTTTAGTCTTTTCATTACATTTTTTCCTTATAGGTTTTCTTTAACCGTCTGTTTTATTCCTTTAGCCTGAAAAATAAAATAATAATAATAATAATAATTTATATCCCGGTGATTTTTTTTAAAATCAGGCAAACCCCTGGGACTTAACTCCTGTTGGGGAATGGGGTGAGGAACAAATTCTGGAGCTCAGGTCTCTCTCACTTTGGCACTGTAAATTCAAGGCACTGTCTACTAATAGCTAGTGCTACGATTATGTCACGGAGGTCACGGAATCTGTGACCTCCGTGACATTTTCTGCCCCAGGACTGAACTGCTGTTAGTAGGCAGCCCTGCAGCTCTCAGCAGCTGCTGGCGGAAGTCCCCAGCAGCTCCTAGCATCTGGGCAGCAGGGGGACCCCGGAGGTCCCTGGGGGTCCCCCAGAGCTCCCATTCCCCCCAGGTGGCTGGGCTCCCCGCAGTTGCCCAGACGCGGTGGGCAGCAGGATTCCCCCCACAGCAGCCTAGCTGAGGGTATGTGGCCAGAGCCCCCCTCAGCTGCCCCGCTGCCAGGGCGGGGATTGGACCCTGCAGCAGCCCAGCCGCTGTGAGTGCTGGACCCTCCTCCCTCCCCATTTTGTCAGGGCTATTTTTAGTAAAAATCACGGACAGGTCAGGGGCTTCTGTGAGTTTTTTTTTTATTGCCCGTGACCTGTCTGTGATTTTCACTAAAAATAGCCCTGACAAAATCTGATCCTTAGTAATAGCACATAAGTTTGCTTGCTTCTAAAGAAGTGCCTTCTTTGTTGATAATTCAATTGGCCATTCATTATTTCTTTCATGAGAATCAGTGACCATCCTCAACCATTAGCAAACATTTGCTGGATTCTAATCTGGGCAATCTGAATCTGATTTGTATTTCAGGAGCCATGACAGCACAACCCTCCAACTAACAAAGAGTTTTTAGAAAATATATGATACAGTTCAGATGCCAAAGGATTTTTTTAAAATAAATACTTTTCGATTATTAATAATTTAGTATGTGTATAGTGCCATGTGCATGAACATTAAAATCTAGTTGCCTGATTCTGCACCCACTAAGTTAATGGCAGCACTCTTCTTGATTACAATGGTACTGGATTGATCCCATAAATAGTATCTCTTTGTCATTCAATGATTCTTATTAACACAAGGAGTTGCATGAATCCTAGTGACATCATTTTTACGTGTCTCCATCCATCGGCTTCCCAGCAGAGTTCAGAATTAATTTATGTCAAACATCCCATGTCTAGATACCTTATCTGTAGCATCCTTTAGTCTATTTTAGCATTGTACTGTGCTTCTGAGAAACAAGAAGGTTTTTGGCAAGAGTACTGAGATAAAGCCACAAGTAAGGGTCACGTTGTGAGCCCCTTACTTGCAATGGTGAGCAGTTACGGGAGTTGTCCCACTGAAGTCAGTGCTCTCCAATGTAAGAAAGGACGTCACAAATTGACGCCTAAGAATTTAAGCTCTTTGACTGATCAAACAAAAACTGTTAACTGATAGAACATATTTTATTTCAATAAGGAAAACACCTACCTTCCACCTTACTATATAAAATGGGGGTAAAAACGAAGCCTAATTCCTGTGCACTGCTATTTGTGGTACATTTTTCTGATATTTGCATTTATGCATCTGTGCATTTTACCAGTGACCTTTTCTCAAACTGAGAAGATTCCAGTAGCACTAAGTTATGTAGTTAGGAGCCCACCGACACTTTTGCGCAGGAAGTGGGGGTGGGGGAGGGAAAAAGTTGAATATTCTCAATTCCCACACTTTGCAGGGCAAGTGGTATCCATATTTTTAAAATATTGATCATTCTAATATTCATATGAATGTTTCAAATTTTTAGGATTGAACGATTGGGAAGGCACATACAGGCTACTGGCAGATTCTCATTTAAAGGACTGAAACCCAGAGAGGCAGTGTATATGGACCTCATTTTACTACTACTTCTTCAAGCATCACAGAGAGATATAAAAATGTCTTTATGCCTATTTTAAAAGATATGCCTGATAACATGTATTTTCAAAGTTTATGTAACATTTTTCTAGTAAAATAAAATATCCTTAGTTCAACAAGGTAATTAAGCACATACTTAACTTTAAGTATGTGAGCAGACCCACTGAATTCACTTCAAGCTAGGAACATGTTTAAATACCTAGCAGAATCTGAGCCTAACTTTCTTTCTCCTAATATCACAGGGTAGCTTCCCCAACATAGGCTGCACTTCCACACAGTTGCTAATAGATTATAAAGAGTGAACATTTATAATCAATGGCAATGCAGAAGTAGATCTTACTACCCTTTACCAAAGCTCCTTTCCCCAAGGACATCAGGTACTGAAACACTTGGGAATACTACCAGAGCCTATTTCTTATGCATTGGCCTGTTGATAGCCTGGAACTTCCCTCAACTGACAAAATTCTGCAAACAATCTTTTAGACCATTTTTAATAATAAAATAAAGACATTGTGATCACAACTGATACAGAAAATAAAACCGTTCAGCTGTCTGCTGTCACCCATCAGAGGAATTCTGCATCTGTATCCCATTGAACTCAGAAGCCCTTCCTGGCATTGGCATACCATTCTACTCTAATTACATTCGTTACTTAACAAGGATCATTATCATCTTGCAAAACTTTTGGGTCACTGAAAGGGATTTCAGGAATGCCACAGTAAAAACGGACAGCTTGTTGATGCCACAATCTGTGATGTTAATTCTGTGTGCTGTTACTTTCACAGGAAATCTACTCCTGGGTGCTGCTTCACATCCAGCCATACTTCTCTATACATCCATGTGTGCACGAATTATTTGGAGGGCTGCATGTGTTGGCAACGATGTAGGTGAAGTACCCGAGTCTGACAAAATTCTTCACTCCCTTCAACATTCAGGTTCTGTCATGATCATCAACTTGTTTATAAATCCTGTGTTGATGCAAACTATCAAGACAGAGCTGAGACAGAGTGAAATCAAAGTGATTAGACACATTTTTTTTTAAATTATACATGTTTTAGTAGCTTTAAATGCTAAACAAGCTGATTACATCATACTACACAGTAAAAATGATTCCAGAGTAACCAAGGAAACTGTTTTTGCTAAACAACAGCAAGAGTCCCTTCATTTACATCTAAATTCACACAAGACAGAAATTTAGTTTAATCTCACTTTACAGAAATCTGATGCTGTAATCCCACGGCGGCTGTTGAGATTGGCTGGGGTGTTCTTGTTGTCAATTCTTAGGGCAAAACTCCTTGGGGACTGCAGCAGGGCTGTGTCAGATGAGGGCCCCTTGTTTTTCAAATACGCTATCCTTGGAGGCCTGCCAAAGGCCCCAAGTTTGGCAAGCTTCAGAGCACAATCTTCTAAAGCCCATTTATCCTGTTTAGTGTTGATTGTCTTTTTTATTTTTCCTTTTGGTGTGGCTTGTTTTCATTGTGTTTGTTTTCATTGTGCTTGGGTTATCAATTTAAGTTATTCTGTATCTTCAGTCTCCTCAGACATTATGATATGCCACTGATAGCCATGACCGTGGTAGTCTAACAATCACTTCTGTGTTTTGGGGGGTCAAATCATGAAGTCATTACTCAGTTTGGGCTGACTCCTTACTTGGGCAAGATTTTCATGAGGCTGATTCTGAGAAATGCTGAGCATTAAAAGCAATAGTATCGTAAATGCTCAGAAGCTGCTGAACTGAGGGTTTAACAAACGGGAGTTTTATCTGGTGGAGTCTTGGAAAAAACTGAAAAGTCTCCAGAATTTGGCTATTTCATATCCTAACAGCTAAGGTGATTTATATACACACATACAGAATGATTTAAGAGATACAGAAATATTATTACTGTAATAATGGCAGAAACCATTATTGTTAAGGTTACATCTTCATTTTTATTCAAAGTTTTTTCCAAAACATTCACCTTTTGGATCTGCAGTGTCATAACCATGTTGGTTCCAGGCTATGAGAAATAAAAGGTGGGTGAGGTAGCATCTTTTGTTGGTCCACCTTGTGTTGAGAAAGAGACAAGTATTCAAGCTCCACAGAGCTCTTCTCTGGTTCTCACTTTCACCAATGGAAGTTGATACAACAAAAGATATTACCTCACTCACCTTGCCTGTCTCACCTTTTAGGATGAAATTTTCCCATGCTTGGTCTTTGCCATATAGTGACTATTTCTGGAAATATTTTGATACAGTTGCTCAGCCATTTTTGAGTAGAACTGTGAAAAACAAACACTTTCGATAATTAAGAAAAAAAATCTTGAACTTTTTATTTTAAACTGCTCTACATGCAGAAATCTTGAGAGTTGAAAGTTGAACTTTGTCCTGAAGATAGCTCACAAAAACAAGTGGTTCTGAGGGCACTGATGAAAATTAAGTTTGATTTGATGGAGCTATGAGTCTTTCAAAATCCTGTTCCACCCATACAGAATATGTTTTCCACATGTTTTCTCACGAAGATTATAAAACATGCAGCTGAGGAAGGCCATGCTGCACATTTATGTTGGTTAATTTAGATAGCCCCTGTGAATCTTTTGTGGACAGCCAAGAAAGGATTGTAAGATATAAAATGGTTGAGGGAGGAGGGAGCTTGCACACTTGGCGAGGTGCACAGGAAGGAGACCTGCTTTGAAACACTGTAAGAGCTCCGCTTGGAAGAGTTATAAGAGACGTTCTCTTAAAGTACTTTTTGTAACATGTATATATTATAAAAGGCACCCACAATGGAGCTTAGATTCTGTGCTGTGCAGGGGAGGGGGCAAAGGTGGCTTTAGGATACCAGTGTACCCTTCTGAATCTGGGTTGCCGCATGGGTCAGCACTTTTGCAGCCTTACATACCTAATTCATGAAAATCTCTTGAGAACTGCCTATGGGCTATTCCACAGCCTGCAGCAGCACAAAATCTCTGTAGTGCTCTGCTCAGTGCTACCGAGGCACTCTTAACACACCAGATTGGCATACCAGGGCCACAGCAGAATACAGAATCTCTCTCTCAGAATATACTCGTACTGTACAGCTTAGTGACCCATACTGTCAAAGAGTTCTTCTGCGTATACATCATACTTTCTAATCCATCCAAAACACAGCTGCTAAAATTATCTTCTTCATGCAAACTGCTCCCCCTTGCCCAATGTATCAACTTTAAACTTCCCCTTCTCACTTTTATCCATCCTATCCAAGTCTACATCCCTTTCCTCCACCAAAAATGCCAATCTTTGAAGACTTATGCATGTCCTTTTCCTACATGAAAACCTCCCAGCCCAGTCCACCAAACCACTACCCTCTCCTCTTTCAGTTCCCATAAAACTCAGGTCTTTCCTGGTGCCTATAAGCAGTGAAATAAAAAGCAGAAAAACAAAATGACCTTCCAAGTAATCCACTCCTCTAGGCTTTTGTATGTGTGCATACACTTCACCATAGCTATCATTCCTGATTCTTCATTATTAGCATGTTTGCATGAAACTTGGATTTTTTCCTCCAAATGCTTAGTTGTCTTTCTGATGTTATTCCACTGTTGGGAAATAACAAGACCTGGTACATCTCTGAGACCCCTTTAAAACCTCGTGTTTGCGATGTCTCAAATAAGATTGGCTGCAGGTGTGAAACAGGCATAAGCGGCAAAGGAAATAATAAAAGATAAAGATCTTCTTTCCCCAAAATTGTCTTGGTGATAATGAATGAGGAAAGACATCTGCAGAAAACACATGATTTATAATCCAAACTGTTGCTAAAAATGTTTTTCAAATATTTACCACCAGGTGCCAGCAGTTCTTTAATGCTTTTTATTTTCCATTTCTGTTATATACATTCAAAATAGTGCCATAATCTGAACTAGGAGTTCAGGTGGGGTATTCAAAAGGGGAGAAAAATGTAGGGATGAGAGGAAACTTTAAGAAACCAAGATCCTATATTTTCATGCAAATACCCTTACTAGCAAAGAAGAAGGGAAGAAAATTCAGGCCTGATCTACAGAGAGTTTTTGTACCATTATAACTGTCAGCTAACAGTCTGATTTTTTTAAACTGAACTAGTTATGTCATTATAACTCTTAGCATGAACACATTTATAATGGGATAAAGGTGCCTTCTATGGGTAGAATATATATCCCTTCTCATAATGGAATACACTATACAAGTATAACCACCTTTTTACCAATATAACTGCATCCACACCAGGATGGTTGTACCACTTTTACTATACCAGTATATTTAATGTCATATAACGTGTGTGTGTTTAGACAAGGCCTCAGCGGGTCCTGTCTGGACTAGGAAAATGAGGTGTGTTTTGCAAATATGTTAGCTAACACGTGTTAATTAACATGTTCTCAAACACCAGTTAATACCAACTGTAGATAAACAGTAGTAGTAGGCATCCTTCAGTATCAAGAGACCATGGGTATGCGGCCCTGAGAGATAAAGAATTTACTCAATTGGTTTTATGGCAGCCATAAACATGGCTGAAGAGACCCACTCGAGTGAGACAATCTCTGCCACATCGGTCACATTTAAACGTGATGTTTCGACCATTTGGGCTCTGCCTTCTGTGAGCTCTTTTCTGCTCTGCTAAGATGGACTGCTTCCTCTCATAACTCTGGAGACCTTTGTTATGCTCTTGTCCCCTGCAGTCTTGAGCGTGATCTTCCCATTTTTCCATATCCATGTCCATTTTTTTGATGTCTGGCTTTTACACACCCTTGAAACGCAATTTTGGGTGTCCTTTGGGTCTTTTTCCAGATGCCAGTTCACCGTAGAAGATGTCCTCTGGGATGCGCCTATCATCCATTCAGCACACATGCCCAAGCCAGCGGAGGCGTCTCTGTTTGAGGAGTGTTTGTATGTGGGGTATGCTGGCCCACTTGAGCACCTCAGTGTTGGTGACTCTGTCCCTCCAGGAGATTCCAAAGATTCAATGAAGGCAACACATATGAAAGCTGTTGAGCCTCTTTTCCTTTTGAGGGTATAGTGTATCTCTCGCTCCCATACAAAAGTGTGCTGATAACACATGCACAATACACACAGATCTTGGTGTGTTCTGTCAGTTCATTGTTTTGCCAGCCCCTCTTGTCCAGTCTAGACCAGTCATCAACTCTCCCAGTTGATCGCAATCTCCGGCAGTGTAGCGGGGCTGCCGCTAAGGCAGGCTCCCTGCCTGCCATGGCCCCACGCCACTCCTGGAAGTGGCCAGCATGTCCCCGCGGACCTGGGGGAGGAGCAGGGGTCTCCGCACGTTGCTCCTGCCTCCAAGCACCGCCCCCGCAGCACCCATTGGCCGGGTAAGGGGGACTGTGGCCAATGGGCGCTGCGGGGGTGGTGCCCAAAGAGAGGGGCAGTGCGCAGAGCCACGTGCCCCAGCAGGGGCCTTAGGAGTGCGTTGGCCCCTTCCAGGAGCAGCATGGGGCCAGGACAGGCAGGGAGCCTGCCTTAGCCCCACTGCACCGCCGACCGAGAGTTGCCCGAGGTAAGTGCTGCCTGGTGGGAGCCCACACCCTAACCCCCCTCCCAGAATCAGCACCCTGAACCTCCTCATGCACCTTGAATCCCTTGACCCCCCTTCCAGAATCAGCATCCCGTAGCCCCTCCTGCACCCCAACACTCTGCCCAGCCCAGAGCCTGCACCCAAACTCCCTGCCCCAGGCTCAGCCCAGACCCCTCGCCTCCACTGCAAACCCCTCGGTCCCAGCCCAGAGCCTGCACCCCCTCCCGAACCCCAACTCTCTGCCCCAGCCTGGTGAAAGTGAGTGAGGGTGGGGGAGAGCAAGCAGGGCAGGGCTTCGTGGAAGGGATGGGGCCTTGGGGAAGGGGTGGGGTAGATCCTGGGTTTCCCTTAAATTCAAAAAGTGATCTTGGGCATAAAAAGGTTAGAGACAACTGGTCTAGACATTGTTATAGTGGCTTTTCCAATGCAGATATTGAGTTCTATTTCAAGTGAAAGGTTGACAGTGATAGTAGACCCCTGGTATGTGAACTCGTTCACCACTTCAAATTCATAGTTGATCTTGATGGAGGGTGCTGCCTTAACTCCTTGGCACATTGTGTTCATCTTTTTTAGGCTTACAGTAAGCCCGAAGTATTGGCAGGCTTTGGAAAAACTGTCCATTAGGCTTTGAAGATGAACTTCTGTGTGTGCTGTCACCGCTGAGTCATCAGCAAAGTGAAGGTGTTGGAGAAGGGCCTCCCAAGTCTTGGTTTTAGATCGGAGTCTTGCAAGATTGAACAGCTTTCCATCAGATCTTTTGTGCAAGTAGATTCCCTCAGTTGAGGAACCAAAAGCTTGTTTCAGTAATGGAGAGAAGAAAATCCCAAACAGAGCTGGGGCAAGTACACAACCTTGATTAACTCCGCTATGAATTTGGAAAGCCTCAGACACTCAGCCATCATATTGGACCGTGCCATACATGTTTTCATGGAAGGATCGAATCATGCTTAAGAGCTTGGGGGGACATTCAATCTTTTCCAGAAGCGCGAATAGTCCACTTCTACTGACAAGGTCAAAAGCTTTTGTGAGATCGATGAAGGTTATGTAGAGGGGCTTTTTTTGTTCTCTGCATTTCTCTTGTACTTGTCTCAGTGAGAAGATCAAGTCAATAGTAGACCTTTGAGCTCTGAAGCTGCACTGTGATTCAGGATAGATTCTGTCTGCAAGGGTCTGAAGTCTGTTCAGGACAACTTGGGCAAAGGCTTTTCCCATAATACTAAGAAGGGAAATGCCATGATAGTTGTTACAGTTGCTTCTGTTACCCTTGTTTTTATAGAGTGATGATCTTTCATTTCTTGTAGCACTTTGCCTTCTTTCCAGCACAGGCAGAGCAACTTATGAAGATGTTGCAGTAGAATAGGTTTTCCACATGTTATGACCTTGGATGATATGCAGTCTTTTCCAGGAGCTTTTCCATTGGGGAGGCCATCTATGGCAAGGCTAAGCTCCTCAACAGTCGATTCATCATCAAGTTGGTTCATAATAGGCAGGCTTTTGATGGCGTTGATGGCTATGTCCATAGCAATATTTTCATGAGTAAAGCTCAGAGGAGTGTTCTACCCAGAGATCCACCTTGATTGTTTCCCCTGTTGTTGATTTCAGTGGTGCTATCTTCTTTGAAGTTGGACCCAAGGCTTTCTTGATCCTGTCATATATGTTTCTAATGTTGCCTGTGTCAACTGCTACTTGGATGCTTTCACATAAATGCACCCAATAGTCATTGGCGTAGCGTTGAGCAGTTTGTTGTACTTTGGTTCTTGCCACTCTCAATGCTTGTAAGTTTTTTCATTTGAGTCTCTCTTATAGTTGGTTTGGGCTGTGCATTTGGCCTCTATGACTGGTGTCAACACACTGGAATATGTGTCAGACGAGACATTGGTCTTCTTTTCCTTCTTCCCATAGACTGCAAGAGCTGCATTGTAGATTGTGTTCTTCAGTTGCTCCCACTTCAGCTGGGCACTTGTGGCACAATCACTGGTGTCAAAGGCTTGTTGTAGTATGTTCTTGTACTGCTGTGACTTTTCTTGGTCCGCTATGGCACTGAGCTTAATACAAGAACATCCTTTTACTTTAGATCTATGTATTTTCTTTGGTTTAAGTCTGATCTTGCTGCATACCAGAGAGTGGTCTGTGTCGCAATCCGCACTTTGATAACTGCAGGTAATGAGGACGATGTTAAGTTTGGCACACCTTGTGATGATAAGATCCAGTTGGTGCCAGTGGCCAGATCTGGGATGTTTCCAAGACACTTTGTGTTGCGACTTTGTGTGGAAGAATGAGTTTGTTACACAGAGATTGTAATAGGAACAAAATTCTAGCAATTTCTGACCGTTTCCATTTATCTTACAAGTTCTGTGTTGACCAAGACAGTTGGTCCATGCTTCATGATCTGTTCCCCCCCTTGCATTAAAGTCCTTTAGCAGGAAAACATATTCGTGTTTCAGAATCTTGCTGATGGTGGTGTTCAACTGTTTGTAGAACTGGTCCTTGATGTCAGAAGACGAGGAGCGTGTTGGGGCATACACACTCACAAGATTGACTGGGCCCTCAGATGTGAACAAGTGTAATGCCAAAATTCTCTCAGATCCATTTGTAGGTGGCTCAACCATCCCCAGAAGTGAGTTCTTGATGGCAAATCCCACTTCACAGCAGTTTTACATGCATCATTGATCTGCTGAAGTTCCTCAGATAATCCAGTTATCATGGTGCAAACGTTCCAGCACCCTATCTTTAAGGATGTTTTCTTTCTTTTACTTGATTTGCCTGGTGCATTAGTTACAGTCTACTTGTCAAGTTATAAAAATCTAGTTCCAACCATCCATTGAAGCAGGCAGACTGTGGCGGGACAACACCCTATTGTCTGGGAGCTGCTGAGTTTTATGGAAGGCAATGGTTGTCCAATGAGATATGATGGTCTCTCCCAGCCTCGGAGACAGCCTGGCACTCAACTCTATGCCAATAGAGTAAGAGCTTAGAAATGGTGACTTCTGCCTCTTGTGTTCTGTTGATGCTCAAGGCAAAGCTGGAGTACCTCTCCAAGGTGCAAGCCTGGGCAGATGATATGGAGGCCCTGAGTTGCCCATGTATCAGGACCCCCTTCCCTGTGTCACCGGTAAAATCCAGAGGAGAGAAAGAACCAATACATCTGGTACCTGATCCTCTGCAGGAGTTGCTGGAAAGATACTAAAATATTAGTACCTTTGGGGCTCCACTCCAGATTTTCTGTCTGAATTTACTCTCATAGCCTTACATTCTCCCAGATTCACCCACAAGGCAGTGGGGCTTTTCTGTCAGGGGTTGCTCCCTTAGCCTTACACCCTCCCGGGCTACCCATAAGGCAGTGGGTTTGATGAGACACAGGTAGTACTGCCTACTCTCATTATGGTAGCAGGCATAGCCTGACTTGACCTGTAGACAAATACAGTTGTTCTTAAAAATGCATTAGCTGGTCACGGTTAGCCCTGGTGCCCTTGTTGATCAACTTAAGCAACATACCAGTGAAGATTTACTAGTGTTTGTTTACAGACATCAAAAGCAGATATTCAAGAGTTACATCAAAATAATTTAGTCCTAAAACATCAGACCTTAAGAGAAGCCGTTTTCCTACTTTTTATAGATGTTCAATCACATACCTGTAATGCAAAGTTATTATACAAATACTCTTAAACTACCAAAACAAGCATTCTGTGCATTAAATTTTTTTACAAAGGGTCACAAAGTAATTTATAAATAAAATATACTGAACTCATTTGAAACATTTAATGCAATACAGTCTCCCTCCATAGATGTATCCGACTAAATAGTCTCAATGAGCAACATGATTAGCAGCCATACCAGCCTCAGGTTGTGATCTGGTCTGCTCTCATAAGCCAAACAGGGTTGGTCATGGCCAACAATTAGATGGGAGATCTCCAAGGACATTCTAGGGTGCTGCAGGAAGTGGTGTTGGTGATTCAGTAGATGGCACACTTCCATTTGAGTCAGTTTTGGACCAAAACCTACAAAGGAAATTTTGGTAGACACAGTGTAATTACCCAAATGGGATTTTGGGCAGAACACCAGGGCTGAGGGTGATCAGTTGTCACACACTCATGGTTTGTTAGGGGTACAGAGCGTTTTGTTATTCTTTTTTTTTAAAAAAGGCATGGCTGCGCTACAGTCCTCTACAGAATTGCTTTACGTTGTATTTAAAAAGAATTAATTTCTAGCTCTTTTACTTGAAAAAATAATGTTCCGAATGGGAACCAAGTGTTGCCAATGCAGTGTTATCTTTCTGAGTCCTACCTACAGCAAGTACTTCTCCACAGCATTACTTTACTTTATATAAAACGTGTTTAGAGCTATAAAGCCCTGTAAATCAGGGTTGTATAAATTTATTTTATCAAAGCAAGCATAGTACCATTTTAGTAAAAAATATATCAATATTTTGTGTTTTGAATTTTTCCCATTTGAATTAATTTATGAAGTTTTTAATACAAAAAAACTCTATACTTGATATATTTGAGAAAAGAAAGTGCTATGACTTTTAGGATCATTTCACCTAAAATTGTGATTTTTGCATTTTGAGGCATGACAAAACTGTGGTTTTGCCAAAAAAAAAAAAATTGTCGTGATAAACAGCAAGACATAATCACAACTAGAATCATAGAAATGTAGCACTGGAAGGGACCTCAAGTCCCCTGCACTGAGGCAGGACTAAGTATTAACTAAACCATCCCTAACAGGTGTCTGTCTAACTTGTTCTTAAAAACCTCCAATGATGGAGATTTCACAACGCTCCTAGGTAATTTGTTCCAGTGCTTAACTGCCCTTACAGTTAGGAAGTTTTTCCTAATGTCCAACCTAAACCTCCCTTGCTGCAATTTATGTGCATTACTGCTTGTCCTGTCCTCAGAGAATAACGAGAACAATTTATCACCCTCCTCTTTATAACAACCTTTTACTTATTTAAAGACTGTTATGTCGTCCCCCCTCAGTCTTCTCTTCTCCAGACTAAACAAAGCCAGGTTTTTTTTCAATCTTTCCTAGTAGGTCATGTTTTCTAGACCTTTAATCAGTTTTGTTGCTCTCTTCTGGACTTTCTCCAATTTATCCACACCTTTTCCGAAGCGTGGTGCCCAGAACTGGACACAGTACTCCAGTTGAGTCCTTATCACTGCTGAGTAAAGTGGAAGAATTATTTCTCATGTCTTGCTTACAACACTCCTGCTAATACATCCCAGAATGATGTTCGCTTTTTTTGCAACAGTGCTACATTGTTGACTCGTATTTAGTTTTTGACCCAGATCCTTTTCTGCAGTACTCCTTCCTAGACAGTCATTTCTCATTTTGTATCTGTGTAAATGATTATTCTGTGCTAATTTCTTTACATTTGTCCTTGTTGAATTTAATTCTATTTATTTCAGACATTTCTCCAGTTTGTCAAGATCATTTGAAATTTTGAATTAATTTTGAACAAATATACCAATCTTTTAATGATCACAGGTAGAGGGGAGCTTAGCTCTACATCCCATCCAACAGACATGGCCCCCAGCAGAGCAATGCCCACTAATTGCAGGTATCAGATTAGTATTGATGAAGAATAAAAAGAGTGCCACCTGCTGAATTACCACCTAGAAAACACTGGAGAGTCCCCATCCAACTATAGACCAGGCTCAATCCTGTTTATTTTATAAAATCTGACAAATCACAGCCTGAGGTGGTATGGCTCCAAGCCATACTAGTCACTCGGGCATCTTGTCTCATAGGTCTTGATGCAACAAAGCACTTAAGTACATACTTGAATCCTATTAGAACTGGGTGAAATTTTTTGGATACAACTTTTTTCAGCAAAACATACAGATTTGGCAACACAAATGTGTCATGATTTTTTGTCAGTTTTACTGAGTTGTTCATCTCAGAAAAGAGCCCTCCCCCACCCCAAATTAAAAAAAAAAGGTTCATTTTGCCTTTTTTCTAAACAAAACTTACTGATTTTTCTCTGAAACTCATTTTTGTTTCAAAATTTCCATTAATTTTATTTAAATTTTTTTATTTATTAAAAAAGCTTAAAATCTAAATAAAATGTTTTGTTTGGGGTCAACTCCTCAAGCTTCCAGTTTAGCTCAAGTGCATACAATGGGAGACAATTAACCTTATACTTTTAGGTCTGTAATTGAGTGACCAGGGAGGTTGAAGTGTTCTCCGACTGGTTTTTGAATGTTATAATTCTTGACGTCTGATTTGTTCTCCTGCTGATAATACCCCACCTTAACTGATTAGTCTCGTTAGAGTTGGTATGGCAACACCCATTTTTTCCATGTTCTCTGTGTATATATATATATCTTTCTACTGTATTTTCCACTGCATGCATCCGATGAAGCGGGTTTTAGCCCATGAAAGCTTATGCCCAAATAAATATGTTAGTCTCTAAGGTGCCACAAGTACTCCTCGTTCTTTTTGTGGATACAGACTAATACGGCTACCACTCTGATCCCTCTGTTATGGTTTCCATCAGGGGTGGGCAGGCTTAAAGTGCATCTGGAGCTCTCTGGAAGCCCTAGCAGTGGGGGACGCACTGTATCATCACATCCTACGTATGCTCTAGTCTCAGCCCTTTCACCCACAGCCGTCGCTAACTCATTACAGACTGAGCTGGCCACTTACTGGCCCCCACTGGAGCCCAGGTTGTGGGCTATCTGCACCACTGACACACCTCTCGAGGGAGACTCAGAACTGCCAGTGACCCTGACACCCTGGGTTACACGGATAGAAGCTAACGCAATCCAGGAGCAAATACAACCCACAGAGAACATATAACCATTCCTCCAACTTTAAATTTTAACTTGCCTTTCCTCTAATTTCACAAGACAGTTTTAGAAAGTAGGTAGTGCTTTAGGACTGTACATATCTGCCTGTTGCCTGTATCAGTTTGCACTCAGGTGAACTGATTTTGTAGAAAACAGTTTCATAGGGGAAAGAATAGTTTACTCTCCACTAAACAGCTCTCAGCTGACTCTTTCAAGTACTGAGGAGTCATGATCTCTACTTACTACACACAAACAAACTGGTCAAATGAAGCCCTTTTTAACAAAATGCTCATAGAAGTCAATAGCCTAAAGAAATGTCTCTCTTTTAGCTAGTCAGTCTGATACCTTAGTAAATGTAGTATGCTAACAGCTGTGGGAAAACTGACATTTAAAAATATAATCAGTCCAGAAACATGGCTCATGTACAACATCTTTGAGTTCTTATGTTTTATTAGCCATTTGGATTCATTACTGTTTTGGGGAGGAAGGAAGGGAGGTTGATGTTCCTGGAAGTTGTTTCGTTAAAATGTATTGAGCAGAGCTTTCCAATCACGCTTTAACATAACATTGCCCAATCTTCAAAGCTGGATCGTGGGCAATGTGTCACCATTTTTTCCATCACTGAAATTTATTCTGCCACACAAGAGGTCATGGCAGGTATTTTAGGGGCCTTCCATAAGAATATGAGCTAACCTCCTCTAATCCCAATACACACGCTGATCTTTTCTTGTTTTTTCTTTCAGGCTAGGCTGCAGCTTGGCTTGCAGCTACCGCACTGTCATTGTACTTTTAAATTATGACAGTCTGAAAGAGCACTGCAGTATTTAATAGCCTGAGATCACAGACTCTCCTGACACAATACTTAACCAGGTTCTGTCTTTCTTTCAGTGCACTCATTATTTGTACATGTTCTATGACATCTAGGGAGATTATGTTATCACTAAAACTCTTTTCTTTTGCTTTTTGCTCTTCCATTGTATTTATCTTCCCCACCTCACTTTCTCAATGACATGGTCAATTTTTGTCAAAGAAGAGCATTAACACAGATTTGCGAGGCCCTATTCACTAATCTTTTAGGAGTCTTTGGGTGCCCTTTAGGATTTAAAACAAACACTGCACACTGGAAATGACTTATATTCCAAAGCTCAACAAACCACCTGATTATCACCTAAAAAAAAAACTCCTACAAGTCTTTGTTCAAACTTCTTCAGACTCAGCTATTCAAATCTCAGGGCAGAAAAGCAGAAGTAGTGAGGGTTCAGAAAAATTACACATAAAACACAGACACGATATTTTGTAGTAAAGAGTTGAAGTGGAGTACTTGCATCTGACTGTAGCCATATTCAAGCTGTACTTCCGGGAGGGATTCTAATAAGAGCTCCAGTAAAGGTTATAACCCAAGATACATTTCTCCTTTGCATTTACAGACTATGAGATTACTTTATAAATCTTCAGATTGTTTCTATACACCTTCCTTTCCCAGCTCATGCCCTCACTAACATAGAGTGAACAGTGCAATGCGATTTTGTGAAGTGAATATATCATATGGATGCACATTTTCCAAAGCAGAAAAGTCAGCACATTACTCTAAGCCTACCCTGCATCTGTCTAATGCACAGAAAAATCATGTCCTTATCAACATTTCTACTGAAGACTCAACAAATACCTCTGCACCACCACATTCTTGGGCTATGAGCTTGTCAGATCTCATAAACTGTGTGTGATCCAGGGACCTCCTCATGCCAACTGGCAGAGGGCATAAGGGGTGCCTAAGTGTTACAGGACGCCACTGGGTCTGGTATTTACATTCTGGTTCACAAGAGTGTCATGTGAGCTCTTTAATAAAAACCTGTGTCACACTGGTCAGCAATATCTTTACAAAATGCATGTGTGGATGTTGTGTAATGAGTTATGTATAGTCACCGAAAATTATGTTCTTAAGGTCTGTGTATAGGGCCTGGTCGCCAGCAAAGGTGAAAAGCAGGCTCTCTTCCATAGAAGAGATGTTTACCTATCTATCAGTTTACACGTCAACTATGTATTTGTCTGATTCACAATCAGCAACCATTAGCATGCTAAGCTGGTGGGGACTTCAGAAGGAAACTAACAGAAAGATGTAAACAGAGTCGCGGGGACACCCTACCTTGAGGTGCCCATCAAAAGTTTGTTTTGGTGTATCTGGGGGCAACAATGACACCCTGGCATCCTTCACCTAGGAAGTAAATGGGCAGCGAGTTTGCTTCCTGAAAAAGGGATCTCACCGAGGCTTGGCTGAAAACACTGGAGAGAACGTTGGGTGACATAAGCTTCAGTAGACAGGATGATAACTTGTTAGATAAATTTCATCTCAAGAAGACACAATATGATTCTGTTTTATATGTAACCATTTGTTTCCAATACCCTTCCTCACTATCACTTGAATCTCTGTTCTTTGACAATAAACTTATTCTTGTTTTCACTACAAATATGCCTAAGTGCTGTGTGTTCAGGAGAGCTGTCTTCTGAAGTATAACTAATAAGCAGCAGTGTACTGTTCCTGTGGGAACAGTAGGCCTGGTAATTTTATGAGTTCAGTGGATAAGAGGCTGGACACTGCAGGGAACACTGGGAGCTCTCAGGGTTGGTGTGTGGTTTTGCTAACCAGTACAGAAAGAGCGAGGCCTGCAGAGGTTTGAGATACTGTATATGTTGCCAGAGGCTGGTGGCTTCAGGCAGCTGATCCACAGCAAGCACAAACAAGTCTTCCGCACACTAAGGGCAGGTGGTGGTGAGTTGCCTCGCAATCTGGGTGCTCCTCAAGAGGTCACACTCCGCTGGATTGGGCTTGAGCAGAGGGACCTCCAAGGAAAACCAAGGTGCTGCAGGAAATGGTGCTGGTAATGCAACGGGTGGCACTTGTCTATTTGAATCAGTCTTGAACCAATATCCCAGTATGGTATAAGAGGATACCATGCAGCTAGAAGTGTTGTCTTTTCAGTGAAGCATAAAAATGCCCTTGTGATGGGTAAATATCTCATAGAGCAGTATTGAGGAGAACCAATGTTAATTTAGAGCATTACATTTGGTCCATTTCCTTACCTTGTTGTTTCACTGTATATGGTGTTATTTATTTTCTATACCAAACTATTAAGTGTGGCTGCATGCCTTGAAATGGTTGAAGTGATGATCCCTATGTATCTATAGTGTAAGTACTTACGTTTCTCTGAGAAAAGGGCTCTTTGTACATTTGTCATTATCTTTTTAAACTTCTAAAGTTTGCTTGTTTTCCCCCCATCTCTTTCTTTTTGTGCCCAGCTGTCTCTGGCTTGGGCATTCCCTCTAAAACGGGCGACATCTGTTCCTCTGATTCCAGAAAATAACTATCCCCCGATTAAACCAAGGCATATTGGATCTGACACACAGGCTGCTGTTTTGACTTGTTCATCTCCCACTTGACCCCACTTAGTAGGAAGCAACGCTTCAAGGTGAACCATCCACCAATTCTGCACCATATACCTGTAGCTACTTGAATATCTGCAAAGCAGAGAAACAGATGTCTTCATCTGGCATCAGACTCATAACTCTTCACTGAAGTCCATGCAGCCAGCCCACCTAACTGGCGTTATGTCCTCTGTTTCTGCCCCATCCCTTTGATACTGAAAAGGTTTGTACCTCCTTAATAACCTGCGATTTGAAATATCATGCTCCAATTGCCATAGTCTCTCACTTGGGCTCTCACCTTTTAAAATCAATGTTAGTAGTTGGCCCCTGGCAACACAATAGTATTTAACTCAAAGTTTCATGCAATAAATAGCTCAGATTTAAAAATACAGACACACACACACACACACACACACAGAACATTCTATGATTGCACAGCAGTTTTATGCATCTAGCAGTTTTACATACTCCGCTGTTATTCATGTAAGGCCAACCAAGCGGTCCTCAGGGGATGGCATGCACAAGCATAACATTCTAAGTGTTAATAGGAAACGGATCTGAACAAAGAACCGCATTTCCCTATTATATTGTGTTTCTGCTTTAGTACAACATGTCAGCTTCCTTCACAGCTGGCTGGTTTGCCTGTTGTATCATCTGCCTGTAACTTTCTTCTTCTTTTCAATCCAATTTATGTACCAGGTGTGTGTGTGTGTGTGTGTGTGTGTGTGTGTGTGTGAGAGAGAGAGAGAGAGACAGACAGACAGACAGACAGAGACCTATTTAAATTATGACATACTTTGGAAATCTTGTAACATAAAGTGGCTATCACATCACAAAAGGAAAATGAAGTTATGAATGCATTAGGCCTAAAGAAGAAAACAAAAAGTAATGATCCAATAGGGTTGCCAGATGTCCGGTTTTCAACCCCAACACCCAGTCAAAAAGGGACACTGGTGGCTCTGGTCAGCAATGCTGAATGGGTTGTTAAAAGTCCTGTTGCAGCAGGGCTGTCTGGCTCTCTACCTGGCTCTGTGCGGCTCCTTGGAAGCGGCGACGTGTCCCTCTGCGTGCTGCCCCTGGCCCAAGCACCGGTTCTGCAGCTCCCATTGGCCGGGAATGCCAGCAAATGGGAGCTGCAGGGGCGGCACCCATTGGGCGGAGGCAGTGTGCACTGCACAGAACAGCCTGGCTGCCCCTATGCCTAGGAGCCAAGGGACATTTTGCCACTTCCGGGGAGCCCCTGAGATAAGCACCTCCCGAAGCCCGCTCCCCCTCCCACACCCAAACTCCTTCCCAGAGCCCTCACCCCCTCCCACACCACAATCCACAGCGCTGATCCCCCTCCTGCACCCCCAACCTCTCATCCCTAGCCCCACCCCAGAGCCTGCACCCCCCACTGGAGCCCACACCCCCCCCACACACCCTAACCTTTTGCCTCGGCCCTGAGCCCCCCCCATACCCAAACTTCCTCCCAGAGTCCACACTCCGAACCCCTCGGCTCCACCCCCCATACTGGAGCCCCCTCTTGCACCCCAAACCCATCCCCAGCCCACCCCAGAGTCCACACCACAACCCCCTGTCCCAGCCCAGAGCCCCCTCCTGCACCCTAAACTCCTCATTTCTGGTCCCATCCCACAGCCTGCATTCCCAGCCAGAGCCCTCACCCCAGCCCTCACAGGGGTGAAAGTAACATAAAAGACTTACCGGTATGGAGGCCTGGCTCCGGTCCCCCAGAAGGGGCAGGACCTTGAGCAGAAGGGGGGCTTGGGGTCCGGCAGCGATTTAAAGGTCCCAGGGCTCCAGCCACTGCCGTGGTAGCCCCGGGAGCCCCCGGCCATTTTAAATCACCGGGCCCCAGGGCAGCTGTCCCTTTTGCCGCCCCCCCCCCCAATGTCGCAGCCCTGCTGCTGTTGGGGGGAGGTAAGAAGGGGCAGGAAAGTTAAAGCACTGCCATGGCAGCGCTTTAACATCAGCTGCATATGGGCCTATACTGGCGGCCACTTCTTACCAATACTCTGTACTGCAGGGTTCTCTCACTGCGAAGCATCCCTAGCTTTTCAGCAACATTCACAGTCCCAAAATAGAGTAAGTTCAGAGTCTGTCACACTCTTGTTCAGCATTCTGTCGGCAGAGTACTCTTACCCCAAGGTCCAGGATGTGTTCCTCCCTTGGAGAAAGGCCACCTCCCATGGCGAAGCTCAGATTTGTCAAGTAAATTTGTAAAGATTTGTAACACTTAGCTAATTTAGGAGTCTAAATCTCATTTTCACTTGGGATTTTGGCTCCTAACTGCCTAAATTCCTCTTGAAAATGAGAGTTAGGTTCCTAAATCAGTGAGGCACTGCAACCCTGAGAACAGCAACACCAAATATCTTTGGAAATCTAGACCCTACTTCCTGGCTAGGGCTTAGCTCCCTTCAGGACTACAGTTTATAAATCTGAGATATGGCAGGTATTTTCAATTTTTTAGTCACTCTTTACTCCCAAGATACCTATACTCAGTCACACTAGCCACGGCCAGTTTTCACCACCAAGCATTCCCTTTTCCTCAAGTTTGCTCCTGTGAGAAATCACCACCAATCTTTTAAGCCAAAGAGGTGTGTAGACTGAGCAAAAGAGGAAGAAGACAATGTTTCTGCTTTTAATAAGCACAAACAGAATGTCGGAAAATATATTAAATTAGAAAAAGCTTCTCCACCTATGTTGTCCACTAGACACTGACAGCTTGTACCCATTAAAGAACCCATAGAACTATTCATAAATATGAGCATTAGGGCTGCTAGAAAATTTTCTAGCAAACCTTTGATGGAAAACTGGGTTTTCCTGGAAATTAATTTTTTTTGGAAAGTGGCTGTTTTTCTTTAAAATTTTCATTAAAAAAAGAAAGAAAAAATTGTTTTTGTTTGTTTATTTATTAAAAGTCAATTTTTCCATTAAGACAAGGTGGGTGAGGTAATATCTTTTATTGGACCAATTTCTGATGGTGAGAGAGACAAGCTTTCCAGCTTACACAGAGCTGGATCCCCGACCTGAAGAAGCTGGAAAGCTTGTCTCTCAACGACAAAAGTTGGTCTAATGAAAGATATTACCTCACCCACCTTGTCTCTCCGATATCCTGGGATCAATACGGCTACAACAACAATGCATACAATTTTTCCACAGAAAATTTTGATAAAAATGATTGATTAAAATGAAACAAGTTTTCCAAAGTTTTCGAAGGGGGAAAAAATTCTGACCAGCTCTAGTGAGGGTCCCTGGCTGATATCACCATCATTCCAACTCAGGTAACTACACTCTCCTACCTACACTCTCCTGAAGTTTCAAATAGATAGGATGTTGCCTCTGGACATACATTCTTTGGGAGTATTAGCTGTGTGCTATTAAAGAGTTGCAGCATTGCACACTACAAAGGAGGCTTCATTTCAGCAACAGAGACCCTCTATGGGGTGTTGCAAAGCTTAGCTGTTTGCAAAGTGTTTTGAAATCCTCAGAAGGACAACACAATAGCACTGCAATCTGTTATTTTAAGTGACAGCTACTACAGTTTAAATTCTAACTGAAATTCAATAAATCTTTGCTTATGTTCATATCAACATTCCCAAACTCATAAGCAACCATTTTTCTGGGAAGAGTATCTAATAAACTGACTCTGGCATAATTACAGAGGTATGAATTCTTATGTTAAGTGTGATCTACTCATGAATCACGATCGAGAAGGAAATGTTTTATAAACCTTTTCAGGTGCAACCTAATGGAGAAACTACTGATGTGCCTGCCACAAAAAAAAAAAAAAAAAAAAGGACATGCTTGGTGGTGTGTTTCATTTCCAGTAAACTGAGGCACTTCAGATAAAAAAAGTAGCCAAAGAGCAAGGGATTAGCAGAAGGAGCTAGCAACAGGTTTTATTCCTCTTCTTTGTTATGCAATCTGCTGAAACCCCAGGTAAGAGAATTAAGGGCAAAAATATGGTTTGCATTTCTGAATTTTCTGGGTAACTAAAGCCTGGATTAGGTGATGGGGTGCGCAAGGCTTAAGGCCAAAGACTGGATGAGTTTAACCCACCCCTAACTGAAAGATGTACATAATCTCCCTGAAATGCTTAACCTGGACTGCTCTACTGACATTATGGAATCTAGTCATAAAAATGAAATTCTGATCAGAGCATTTGGGGGGCATTAGTGACATCATGGGAAGCCAATTAGAAATTTCTTATTGTATCCAGAATTCAAGAGCCATTTCATAATCTTTATATTAGTTTAGACATAACACTTTGGGTGCGTATTAGCTGAATCTAAAAATCTGCTCTGTTCAGTAAATAATAAATACATTTGAGAAACATAAAGTTTATGGTAGATAGGCACAAAGACTCCCATTTACCACTTCTATAAGTAATTTAATTTAGTGTGACTATTTTATGTTGTTTAGAATTAAAAAGTAGCACTAGGGTTTTTTTAGGAAGACACATGGGGGGCAAATTCTAAGTTGTTTTACCTTTTATTCAGACCTATTGACTGACTACATTGGAGCTTCATGAGGAGTAAATCAGTGCAGAATTTGACACATGGCTGTTACTGGAAAAGTATACTGTATTTGTTGGGCAAACTGCAGGTGTCACAGGTACCATGGAATCCCATTACCTTGCTTGAAGTCCCTAAGCTTCATTCATTCATTTATGTTTAAAGTTCTGTTTGAGCTTTGCCAATTCTCAAAGGGACTCTTGCTTTAAAAGCTTTTAAAGCTCCCAAAGACTCTCTCTTGTCCACCATCTTGGACTTAGTGGAAGGGTTCCCCCATAGATACTTTTCTAACTTTAATAGAGCTTTTAAAAACATGGCTGAAAGCAATAACTATTCTCTGTGAGATAAACTTCATTTTTGTAATTTAATGTAAGGATTTGGAAGTGGCTATCAGATCATACTGCAGCTCCAGAAAACCCTTGTGGTCCCCTGCGGGTTCTTTGCTGTGAAATCTCATGGGATCTGCAAGTCCACTATGCTTTTAAATAGAGAAGGGTCCAATGAAACCTTGGATCTAAACACTCCTGAACTTTGGAGAAGTTTGGAACCAGATTCTAACCTAATGATTGATGTCTATGTCTCTGATGGGGTACATTCTCTACTTTTAAAATGATGCTACAGGATGTCAGCCTTAAAGCCCTATACATTCAACTCTCTGTGCCTTCCACCAGCAATGACTTTTCTGCATTCTAATTCTGATCTGTCAATCTCTTTTCATTTAAATCCCTCACAAAGATGCACATCTGTGCGGCTCACAAGAATTCATCAACAATACTGTGATACAGGCTCAGATTTTCAAAAGCACTTCCTTTGAAAATCCCAATCATAAGCTACATATTTAAAAAGCACGCTAGCTATTCCCAGTGGGTCTGTCTGCTTTGTGTCAGGCATTGCTTACATTGCAAGGTCTTTAGGATAGGGCATGTCTGTATTTTGTGTCTTCTACAGCACTGAGCGCTCTTTTGGTGCTTAACTAATAATAAATAATACAGAACTGAAATGCAGCTTCAGTGCTTGAAGAAAGCAGTATGCACAGCATATTGCTGTTTAGCTTTGGTTTTCTATGTCTATTTAGACATTTCAATAATTATACTGCGCACACACGCGCACACACACAAACACACATGTAATATCTGAATATGCTTATGTTCTTTACAATCTTTCTCTGCTATTCCCAAATTAGCAGCTGCTGTCTCTGCCCCTTGTACCTCCAGTTGTGAGGCAGCTGTCAGCCTCTTCCACTAACCCTCCTAACCCCCAACTAGAGACTCGATATGGCCTTCACATTAACCCTTGTTTTAATCAGCTTGGAGCCTGAGAAACCTAGCCAGCGTCCTCCTGGGAACATTATGAACTGCTGGTGGGCCATTGGGCTAGACCTCATCTAGCAGTCTATTTGATACAGTTGCCTACATTTCTATGTGAATTAATGCAGACGTGCTCTTTCTGGTGCATGCTGGAGCTCTTTGGCACAGCTGTGAAATCTGAATAATCTTTTATAAAGAAGACACAGACTGGGGTGGGAAATAGCAGCAGAGTGAAAAGCAGTCAGAAGCCAGTCTTGACAAGGGGCATGTTTTTGAGGAAAATGGCTTTTTAATTTATTTATTGACGTTGGCAGATAGATAAGCAGCATCCGCTATTCTCACTTTCTTCTGCAAGCTTCTGCATAGAGAGCTCGAATGCAGACACTGAAATAGGGCTTACGTTTGGAATCCTAATACATGAGATAAGCAGTATCTTTTGGTACAGGCAAGTATAGGGTTGGACAATTGCCTGCAGAGATGATGCTGAGCCAGAAAATCAGCAGCTCCTTGTATTATTTCATTAGCAATAATTACTGCCAGTGCTCAAACTGTATATGACATGGTCTTGTACACATAGTTGATTTGGTGTCTATTCATTAAAGAGGTGATAGGTGCAGAGTGAATGATGTCAGCAATAACTGATTTAAAAGCATGAGAGAGTCATAAGCCAGGCTATTATACCTGCTCAGTAAACATCCCGGAAATTATAACTAGCAGTTCATCATTCATCTCAATCAGTGTTCAGTGTGTGCAAACAAAGAGATTTACAAACATAATAAAGCAATAAAAACATCCCCAGAATATTTTGATGAACAAGTTTATGACTGCACTAATGAGCTATGCCAGCATATAGCTAACCAGCTGGTTTAAGATTGCTGATTGGTTCCGCTATATTACAAAGGAGAGACTGAGCAGCCGGAATTTTGCAGAATTAATTAAAGAGAGAGAGAAAGACCAGACTCATAGGTAGGTGCTAAAGACACAGTGGTAGGAATTATGAAAGGAGGCTCTGTTTTAGGTCACTAAGTTATTAATCTGACAAGCTGCATTTGAAGATCAGTGTTCCAATGAAACCTGGTACTAGTCACTTTCACAGTGTGTGGGAAAATGTCTGAGCTGCCAGACAGATAGGTTGCATTGCAGCAATTGGGAATCCTTTTAAGGAAGAAAGGGGTGTTGGATATGTATCAGTACAGGATATGCCAACACAAGCTTTGTGGGTGTGTGTTTCTAAATGAGAAGTCATGTCAGACCATGGCACCAAGGGGCTCAGCTCACACACAATGAAACCACAGACCAAAACACAAATTGTAGACATGGCTTAAAATGTGAACAACTTAAGGGAACGGACATATGATCCAAGCCACACTGATGCCTACCTTGGAACCCTCTGGTGCAACTCTTACTCACATAGGTGAGCACTTACATGAGTGAGTGTTGACAGCTGTGAGAAACTGCTGATCAGTCAAGCCCTATGTGTTCTGTGTCCTTTCACCAGGGGCAAAGATAGTACAGCCAATTTGCACATGTGGATGTCTCTCCACACAATCCTTGCATTCTGACTGGCTCCCTCATTGTGCGGAGGCTGATGCAAGAGGAGACAGATCACCTTGTTCTTAGTCACAGTCAGACAACAGATACAAATAGCTGAGAAGCAAATGTTGCAATCATCGCAATTCATAGGCCAAAAACTCTTGCTAATTAGCCAAGCCCTGATAGCCAAATAAATCCTAAAAGGGATTGACTACTGTGGGTCCAGTTGGTTGGCATAGGGAGCCGGGTATTGCAATAAGAGGGTCTTTCCAATGAGAAATAAACCTGAAGTCCTAGCTACTTAAAGTGACAATTAAAGATCCCATAACCCTTTTCACAAGAGTAAGGGTTATAACCAAAGTTTTCCTGGTTAAATACCACTTTGGGTTCTTATATTCTGTCCAGACAAACCTCCTGTAGTTTCAGATGGATGCAATATTCTCCTTAATCCCATCTCTAAAGTGTTGTGTAGTGCTGCAGTGTGCTGTTAAATAGAGTAGCTGTCATGTTGCACCTAGCAGTGGATGGATGGTGAGAGTACTTGGGATGAGGGTAGGGAAGATAAGGGTGGCTGCTCATCAGATGGAATGTTCAGCATTAATTTACACGTCTCCTGCAGGCCTGTAAAAGGGGTATGGGGCATTGCAGAGAGTTCACCTCTGCCCTCAGCTTACCCCTCCTCGATCCCTGCCTACGCCTGGGGAAGAAGAAACAATGTCATCCCTTACTGTGTCCTGCCCCAGCCAGAATCACCTGCTTTTCATCCTCACCAGCAGACATTCGGCCATCAACAAAATGTGGCTGTTCATCTGTGGAATTGAAAGCAGCACCAGCCAAAACAAGTGACAGTTACACTATGCCCCAGTTTAGGAATCGAAAAGGAAGAAGCATACCATATCAATCAAAGAGCATGGGAAGGTAAGAACAATGTAATAACCATAAGGGAATTTGGCCTTGACACTGGTGTAAATCCCCTTGCTCTTGTGAAAAAAGTACAATCAAGCCTCATTTTTATTAATATTAGATGTGTAACTGAATGTGCACAATGTACAAAGTGTGCAACTACTTGCACACACAGTCACAAATGTAAGCTCTCTAACCCGGCTATTGCAGGAACAAATGGCTGATTCTGATCACCCAATTGGTACACACATTGTACACACAAAAGGCAAGTGCATCTTATGCATACAATTGCACACACATTTATGTATATAATTGCGTGTGTTTTTTTGAAATATGGCCCTAACGAGGACATCTTGTCAAGACTTCAGTATTATAGCTCATCTAAAAGATTTTAGCCTGTCTTAGAGAAGTGTGACCTCACCACTAGT
The DNA here is from genome assembly GCF_013100865.1 of Trachemys scripta elegans. Lineage (NCBI taxonomy): Eukaryota > Metazoa > Chordata > Testudines > Emydidae > Trachemys > Trachemys scripta. The sequence goes on along the minus strand of NC_048299.1, from coordinate 61,785,886 downwards.
TTATCTTTTTTGGATACTGAGTACAATCTACGGCCTGATTCACAAGTGGCTATTCTTTCTGAATAAGCCTGTCTTCCTCAAGTTATAAATAGTGTGAAGTGATTCCTATAGCTCTGGGCCTTGAAAAGTGGGGGGAATAAAAATTACAGTTGCCGAAGGCAAATTCAAGGAATTATAATCATGAAATAAGCCACTGTAAAGGAAAAGGGTTGGGTAAAGACATCAAATAAATGTATAATTAATGTGCCACTGTCTTCAGAATTCAAATGAAACTTCACATTTATGAACAGTTACCAGTACCTACAGCAGCTGATTAGAGCAAGGATAAATGAACAAGGTTAATTAATAGTTACAGAGAGAAAAATACTGTTCCAAAGAAATAACCTGAATTTTTCAATAAAATCACTTTGAAGTACTTCAAAAACTATAAGTCAAATATTTTTGTCTGTGGCTGTCAGTTTCCAATTCTACTTTCTAAATGAGAAAAAAAAAGTATCTTTTATGGGCTATTACTTTCAAATAGGAATCACACAGTATTACATTAGTACCTTCATATCTACAGGTTGTAACAAATTATTTGTATTCGATCCAAAATATTTCACGTGGGGATTAAAAAAAAAAACAAGAGCTGCTAAAAGAGCAATTCAGCCATGTAAAGTTGTGTTAGCTATATAAGCAGCCAAGACAAAAGACAAAAAAGGGGTTAAGTCATTGCCCCTCTTCATTCTAGAACTCCTAAGTCTGGGGCACTGAATTTCTGGAGCAGGCCATATTAGCTTTAACTTGGCCATTCAAAAAGCCAGACTTTTTCTAACAGGGCTGTTTTAACAGATATCACAACTGTATATAACAGACCTCTTTTTGTTAATTTGCTTTTCAAGACATGTGAAATGGCTGAAGTTTTTTTTTATTTCTGCTTTAGAAAAGTGATAAAAATTAATTACTCCATAATCACATTGATGAAAAAGTCACATACCCCCCCAGAAGTTAAACTTTTACAAGATTAGGACTCAGTTTTTGAAATATAATTAAGACATGTTCTGGCCACTATGCTACAGTCTATCATTTACAGCTAGGACAATTTTTTAGAGGTTAAAGTAGCTAGTGAATGGTTCTCCTAATGCTCCCTGATCTACCAGAAAAATACTGAGAAGTAAAAAATTATACTAAATGCAATAGAAGTGCTATGAAATTAATGCAAGACCTCTTAGGTCCTAAGATTTACATGCCTACGTAATTTCATGCAAATCAGAATTAATAGTGAGTTTTGCTTCTTTAATAACAAGTAAAAACAATAAGGAAAAAGAATTTTGCTTCATATTGATTATGACCTTGTCCATAAACTGGGTGCCAATTAAACTGTTTTGGTTTTTTTGCTCCTTTCTATTGGTAAGTGTGATTAGCTTGCTAGGGGAAAAAATACACACAAAAGTGTCTGTCAGACTACTGTCCCATATTCCCATGGAGTTTGGTTTTGTGGAGATAGTAAAGTTGGTAAAAGAACACTACTAACTCTTTTACTGAGGCACCGAACACTTACACACCAACTAAACTTTACTCAAGTGAGTAGCCCCACTGAAACTCATGAATAAAGTTAAACATGCATGTAAGAGGCCATGGCTACACTTTGGGGACTATAGAGGCATAACTACAGCACTGTGGCTAACCCAGCATAACCCCATAGTGTAGACGTAGCCTACAATGCTGGAAGGGGTTTTCCCATTGGTGTAGGAAACTCCACCTTCCCAAGCCCTAGGTGGACAGAACTGTTATTCCATTCCATTTATCTAGCTGTGTCTATTCCTGGGGTTAGGTTGGCATCGCTACGGTGCTCAGGGACATGGATTTGTCAAACCCCTGAGAGTGGTAGCTATGTTGACCTAAGTTTTAAGTGCATGCCAGACAGAGTTTGCAGGACCTGCGCTCAGGGTCCAATTCCATAGCCTTTACTCAGGTTGACTATAGCACTGAAACATTTGAGTAACCAATTAATTATGTGACTAAGTAAATGCCCTCTGGGTGAGGAAGGGTTTCAGGGTTGGGCCATTCATGACTTTGATTCTCAACAAATTTCCCTGGCACATGTTGTAATATATTTGCTAGAAGACATACTGTTTTCCAGCACCAGTCCTGTTTTTCCTAGTAACTGAAGAAAACCCAAACCAAACAAACAAACACAAAAACCCAACAACAAAAACAAAATAATGTCACTCAGCAACTAATTTTCTGTACACACCTCTTTTCCCTCTTCACACCACTGCTTAATGTGGGCCATTGCCACCATCCCTGAAAATAACCTAAAAAGTTTTTTTCTGTTCTTCCAGACCAGGACATTTGGCTCTTCTATTGCCTAAGTGCTGGCAAATCAGAAAACTTCAGCATAAGACGCCAACATCCATTAATCAAAGAAACTCAGTCAGTGGAGAATTAACTTCATAACAGTTTTAAACTATCTCCTTTGGAGCTCTAGAGCAGTGACCTGGACTGCTTACGGGCTTTTTGTTGGTGTGTACACAAGCGTGTACACACGTGTAAGATAGCAGTAACCTGGGCAGCCTGTCCTCTTTTTGGGCGGGAGAGGGGTGTTGCTGGGTGGAAAAGTTAAAGATTTTTTTTTTAAATTGGTGTTTTAAAATACATAAATTTGAGGAAACACTCCAGAGTACTTTACATTATAACGTTACGGCTCCAGGCTTGATTGATTTTTTTCTTTCATCTATTATTTAGAGATAGAATGATTATAGGTATTACATATTAAATATTACTTGCAAGGTTACATTGAACATCCTATAATATAAGTATATCAAAAGCTAAATTCTGTCCTTACTTAGACCGGGACAATTGCCATAGATCCACTCCTTGAGTTTTTAGTTTTTACTAAGGTAAAAGTCCCATTGATTTAAAACGTGAGTTTTGTCCGAGAGAGACCTGTACAAGGACTGCAGCAGCACGCCCCAAAACAATTATTTAATATTAAATAGTGATAAATAAAAAAGAATTTCATTTGCTGGTTCCCATGCAATAATATTATGCATGTGTGGCTACAAACCCCATAGGAAAATGTTTCAGTGGAAATGAAGGGGAAAAGCCTTGTAGTCTTCAATGTATAATTCTTAAAGAAGCAATAGGAATTCTGGGGGAGTAAGGCCTGAAGACTGAGGCACTGCAACAGTAAAGTATAAATTGCTACTTAACTTAGCTGTGATCTTACGTTTTAAATGTAATCAGAACAGGCATGACAAATCAGGACACAGTAAAACTTATAGCCTGTTTAGGAATTTTCTTTGTAACAGTTTATATGCTTAAAAGTAATTAAAAACAACTACTTTTTTGTGTGCTACACACAGTGATCTCAAGCATAATGAGGATGCACAAAGATTTCTTCCATATAATCTCTTGAATAAAAAATTACTGTTGTGTGCTTTATTAATTCAATTAGCTTGAAAATTACCAATTTGTAAAACTCATGACTCACCCTCCCTCAACTGATCATGGCTAAACAAAGGTTGGACATTTCACTTGTTTTGTTTTAATGTATTGCAAAAAGTTGCAGACATATTTTGCATAATGGTATTTTGGAAGTTAGAGTAGAATTTTTTAGGCTATTACAGTATGTGAATCTGATCCATCTCACACCTCACGTTCTGACAAATCCTATTCACAAATATTTTTTCAAGTAAGAACTTTTGGGTATTGAAATAGTCTGCTTACTTTGTTATATGGTAAACATCAACCTGCAAGAAGCCACTGTGCCTTTTCCTCTGCTAACTTTTTTCATTCAGGGTACTTCTGAATTACGTGGTATTCTTGATCCCAAGTGTTCAAAAATCATGAGTCAGGGCCCACCAAAATGAGGAAATTAGTTTAAAATTATGAGGTCTTTTTTAAATTCTTGTTTGCCTTCCGGTATTTGAGCCTTTAGGAGGTTAAATTTTCTAGCTTTTTTCCACAACCATGTGGGCCAGAAACTTTTAGCTGAGATTTTGATGTATAACAGTACAGCAGCTAGGACTTTAAAGAAAAAAAAAACCCAACAAATATTGTGAGATACATGATGAAATGAGAGATGGCAACACTGTTTGGCCCAATTCAGTGATCTGAACCCCATGTAAATTTATTTAGGTCCTGAGAACATGTTTTTTTGTGCAGCCTTGTTTGAGCTACGGAAGCTGGACATAGTGGAATTTCCTTTTTTTAAGGGGTATGGTAGATAGACGAGACAGAGTGGTAGAGTAGCGAGTGGGACAAGGCCCTCCCAAACATGCTAGGAAGACTAGGGGACCTTTTTCTGGTTTTCACTCCTGCCTGCCCCCACCCTCAGTCCTTATGTTTTCACTACTGGCCTTCTGAATGAAGAGGGCAACTTTTTCCTGAGTTGTAGAACATCATTTCAGCTACAGCTGTTCTTCTCTGGCCCTTCAAAGAGCTTAAATACATGGACTCAATGATCCCAGCCCGCCAACCTACAGGAATTAAGACTTGAACTGCAATTCCATACATGGTACTAATTTAAAAACTGGCTGTACCAAGTTCTTCACAGGTGTTTATACAATGTCTAGCACAATGAGGTCCTGGTCAGTGACTAGGCAGTATGATAATACAAATAATTAATAATAATAATAATAATAAAGGTACGCATGGAGGAGAAGAGACAAGGTGCCTTCCTTCCCTCTTCTGCTGCTGAGGGGAAATCAGATAGAACCTTGGTCACTGCACTTGCAATTTAAAACCAACAGCATCACTTGGCTCCCCAAAAGATGTGGACCAAGGACAGGTACACTGGGCTACAGCTAGGCTGTCATGGAGGCTGCTGACCTGTTAAAGGGCATAGCAGTGGTCACTGCTGTGTGGTTGTCACTGCTATGTGGTCAACCCTAGCAGCACCAGGGACCTTATGACTGCCTCTGGCATGATGGTTTCCATGAGCTCTTGCTAGTGTGATACACATCTACAGCGGGACATGGTTTGAAGCCAAGATCTAGCTCTTCATGACTACAATAATACAATGGATTACAGGATTATACAAGGATAACAATTTCTACTACTCTTTAAAGGTATCAGCCCTGCTTTCATTCAAGTCAAGGGCAATATTCTCACTGATTTCAGGGTTGGGAAGGAATTTTCCCCCAAGTCAGATTGGCAGCAACCTTGGGAAGTTGCCTTCCTCTGAAGCCTGGGATATGGCCACTTGCTAGGTATATCATCATCTGGGTATATCTCACTTAATCAATTCTCTGCCATTGCAGGGGCCTCAGGCACTGGGGCAGCTTGGTCTCTCCTGTTCTCTGCCTATGGTACATAATAGTTTAGTTTCTTGAGGACTGAAATACTTTGGTCTAATTCTGGTTGTTGGGCATGGTGTGGGGGTGACTGGTGGATGTTTAGTGGTCCATCAGATACAGGAGGTCAGACTAGATGATCTACTTTAATGGAGCAGAAGCAGGCCCAAGTATTGTAAGACAAATGCTGTGCTTCCCATAATGGTTTCAAGATATAGATAAAAATTGCTGAGTATATCCTTTTAGAATTTTTTTTCCCAGTCAGTTGTGGCCTTAACTTTTCTACTTGAAATCTGACAAAGAAAAATAATCTTGTTGATATAAAATACTGTATAAAAAGAGAGAGAGAGATTACAACACCTGAATACATGAAACGGAAGGTGAACAAATAGCAAATTCAGGTCATTCTCATCTAATACCTTGTTTGCAACATGCACTGAAAGAATGCCTTCTCCAAGTTTAAATGGTTTGTTTTCTGCTAGGCTAGTTAACTATCAATAGCACTGAACAAGAAAATGAATATCTTTACTAAGCCTCCCCTTCCTTTGAAAAACATAAAATTCCACTATCTATAGCAGGGGCGGCCAAACTTACTGGCCCTTCGAGCTGCATATGACAATCTTCAGAAGTTCGAGAGCTGGGGCACACCTTCCGGGAGTCAGGGCTTCAGCACCTTGGGAGTCATCTGCCAGGGCTCAGTGTTTCAGCCCTGCTCCTGCTGAAGCTCCAACAGGCGCACCCTGTGGGGCTGAAGCCCTGAGACCCCTCTCCCTGCTGGGCAGAAGCCTCTATCTCTCCACCCCACTGCAAGGCAGAGTTCCTGAGCTCCCCCACCCTTCCAGTCTGGTAGGTGGAGAATGTGGGAGGGGAGGAGGGGGGGGGCGCTCCAAGAGCCGCACTTTAACTGTAAAAGAGCTGCATGTGGCTTGGGAGCCACAGTTTGGCCACCCCTGATCTATAATCACTTACAGGATGATTCTCTGCAATATTATCAAAAGCAACCAGAGTGCAAGCCTGCCTTACTTGGGGAACCAGTTTTTTGAATGGCTTTGAAAAACAGGCCTAGTGTTTCTGCAGTATATTTGGAGATGACAGCAGCTGGGTAGTCAGAGAAATCTGCAGCAGGAAGATGCCACTGAGACTTCTCTTTTTCACTTCCTTTCTGATCCAGTAGACTAGAGGGATTGCAAAACCACATGAAAAAAAAAACAAAACAAAAAAGGGACGTCCTCTGAGTTAAGAGGGAGAAGGTTTTTTGTTTGTTTGTTTGTTTGTTTTAAGTCTCCTCATTTTGGTGCCCTGCCTTCTTCCTGGCAAAGAAGCAGTCTCAAAACAGAACAAACCTTCCTCTTACATACATCATACCATTTCCTTGCACATTTCATCATCACGGAAAGGCAGCTTGCATGCTCAGCTTATTGATGGGCATCACTTCATTTCGTACTCTCTTCCTTTCTGGTTTTCAGGGAAATGTGCAACAGTAAGGATAAATCTACACTTAGAGTTTTAACTCCCTCGATTTAATTGGCATCTAACCTGATGCCAATTAAAAAAGCTCAAGTGAAGACAAGACTATTGATTGCTTGAAAAAATTCTACCATTTCAATTGTTCAGTTGTGCTACTGAGGCACATCCCATAGTAAGAGGAAGTGGGGAGTCGCATTGTCCTTTGGAGAGTGCCCTCTTTCAGAGGGTGCAACGTCCTCCCTCCTGTGCATGTAGAGAGGCCATAGCCTCGCCTGCTCCTTGCTTCCTTTGGAATTCTGTGCACCTTTTAGTGCAGATGGGAGCAAACATGTCCCCAATATTAGTGCTGCAGTTGTGCCTGGCTCTTATTACAGGCTGTGCAAAGAATGGGGAGGCCCCTTCCCCACTCCCTCACCCACTGCACTCCCTTGTAAGGGCCAGCCTCAATCTGGCCTTAAATGAGGATTAAACGGTGCATAAAAATAGAAGCTGATGCACACATGGACACTAAACTGTATTACTAAATTCCAGTGCGAAAAGAAGGAGTCAGCTGGCAATGCTGAAGCTTTGCTGTACTGACTAAGGAAGGTGTTGGAATGTCAATCCAAGTGCCATCCCCTTGCATGGCATGTAAATGAAAGGTACCAGGAATCTCAGATGTACTTTCACAAACGGCACTGAAGTATGTACAAAATCCTACTGATCTAGGAGACTGCCAGCAAGGCTGTTCAGTAATATCAGCGATGCACTAATTCCACTTCAAGGGTTTGCACAGCCTGGATTTAAATATGAATTTAACCTTCCTTGTCACAGAAAAAAGAAAGCCTCCAAAAAATTTGATATAAAGGAACTGGATTGTAATAGAAAACTGTAAATGCTATATGGACATATGTTGTTATTATTTATACAGGGCTATAAATGTGCTTGGTGTCTTAAAGACAAAAAATAGGCCCAGTTCTGATCTAACACTCAAGTAACTCCACTGGTTTCTGAAGAGTTACTCCAGACATACACCAATTTGTTTACACCACACGATCCATTGTCTACAGCCAAGCTCTAAGATATAACCGCATTTGCTCCAATCCCTCGGATAGAGACAAGCACCTACAAGATCTCTATCAAGCATTCTTAAAACTACAATACCCACCTGCTGAAGTGAAAAAACAGATTGACAGAGCCAGACGAGTACCCAGAAGTCACCTCCTACAAGACAGGCCCAACAAAGAAAATAACAGAACACCACTAGCTGTCACCTTCAGCCCCCAACTAAAACCTCTCCAGCGCATCATCAGAGATCTACAACCTATCCTGAAAGATGATCCTTTACTCTCACAGATCTTGGGAGACAGACCTGTCCTCGCTTACAGACAACCCCCCAACCTAAAGCAAATACTCACCAGCAACCACACATCACTGAACAAAACCACTAACCCAGGAACCTATCCTTGTAACAAACCCCGATGCCAACTCTGGGTCCGGAGGCAAGGGGGCTGCCCGAAGCCCAAGCACTACCGGCTTCACAGTTTGCCGGGCAGCCTCCAGACCCTGCGCCCCCGGCTGGGCGCTTCCCCTCCCGGGCTCCAGCTGCGCTGGAGAAGCGCTGGCCAGGGGCGCAGGGTCTGGGGGCTGCCCAGCAAACCGTGAAGCCGGTAGCGCTCGGGCAGCCCTTTCCGTGTGGCTGAGAGTGGGAGGGAGGAGGGGGCAGAGTTGGGGCGGGGTGGGGAAATGGGCGGGGCCAGGGCCCGTGGAGGGTCCTCTTTTTTTATTTGTTAGATATGGTAACCCTAGTTGAGTAATATACTTTGTCATTTTGAAATTAAAATAAATGTGTTACAGGAGAACAAGAAAGAATCTGAAAGCTTCTGAGGTTTGCTCCCATTAAAAAAAAAAAAGACTAAATATATTTTACTAATTTTCTATAAAAATACAACAATGACAAAAAAACAACAATATGCATTTTTTCAAATCAAGGGCCTATGTCCTTCTTTCCTACCCATTTAACTAGCAAAATGCCATCTGGAGTCCCAGCTTTGTATTGTCAATGAAATAAGGATTTCGGTTCTTGCTGGGTAAATACAGAAACTATACCTCAGTGAGTGGCATTCGGACACATGTAGCTTAGGGGAGCGAAAGCAGACATACACTTTTTGTATGCTGCTAGATCACTTGAAATGAAGTATTCCTAGATTCTACCCCATGATGTCTTGTTCTTTGTAACTGGTTCATTTAAATAGCACTGAATAATTCCGACTTTATGAAGACCAAGCCCTGTAATCTGTCTCCTTTCAAAATCAAAATAATATGAGCTTTCCTCACTGTCCATACATTTGGTGCCATGCTGGAGAGCAATCACACCTAGGGATACTATTATGAAGGCAGCTGCTGAAGTACTTTCCAAGGATTAAAGCTTCTTTTCAAGCGTGTGCTGTACTACTATCCATGAGTTCGGGTTCATTCAGGGGCTAGAGATTTTACAGTAAGACAAAGAGTACACTTGTCTCACAATGAGCTGTGTCTTATGTAGCAACATAAAAACAGGAAGCATGGAATGGCTGATTCAAGCTTTGTGACCACAATGTTCAAGAGACAAAAGCTGCTAGGAACTGTTTATCCTCGGGAAGGCTGAGGCTTAAAGCCCTTCCAAGCCCCATGCCTGTCACTCCCGTAACAGGCTCAATTTTCATTCTGAGCCCAAATGCATCTGAGCCTAGAGAGGTTACCCCAGAGACGCAAGTTAGGGAAAAAAGAGATTCAAGGCAAGTGGTATAAAGAATCACAATACTGGCAGTAGCACCAGCCTATCGTTTATTATTATGTAAAATAAAAAAAAAGTTTTCTTGACTTCCACCAGTTCATCCCACCATGGGCTGCAACTGAAACAGATCTCAATGTAAGCAGAGTCTGATGTAGTCAGTATTTGAATAGGAAACCCAAGGAGAGGCGAAGTGCTGTATGAAGCGGTGATTCAATAGGTGATGGTAGTGATGAAGATTCCTCCCCCTACAGTGGAGTATTTTCCAGGAGGTTTCTCTGGCCAGCATAAGTTCACTTTGTGCTGTTTATGCAGTGGAAAGTAAACTTAGTGGCCCCAAGAATCTGGTCCATTGAGAATACTTCACCTTTGTTAGAGGGCCTCTTCTCTTGATCAACTGATATTTGTCAGTTCCATGAGTACTTACTTAAAACAGGCTTCACTGGCCAGGAAACTGGCACAGAGACTTGCCAAAAGTATGCCAATACTGACTCAATGCCCCAACAACAAATATGAGGTGCATTGTGCTGGTAGAGATTCCTTCTTTCAGATGAGACACAAAACACAGATTCAGATCATCTGTGGTTATTAAAAGACACTTTCTGCAGGAATACGGTCTTTGTGCCAAATACACTGTAAAGACTACAGTGCCTAGATATTACCACACCCTGAGCTCCATAGTGAGTTTTTACTCACTGAATTCATTAGGAGTGTTGTCTGAGTAAGGACTAGTAAAGATCACAGAATTACGCCTAAAGTCTGTAAAGAACTTTGAAAGTTGCTGTATAAATATTATATAACTGCTCCTTCTAATCCAGACAGCTCACCAGAAGTGAGAAGTTAACTCATCTGTGAGTCCAGCTCATCTCTTGAAAGGAAAGGCAATGTAAGAAGTCCAAAACACAAGAGACCAGTTCTGACATTTTCAGCATATAGGTGCTAAGTTCACATCTAATTAGAGTGTGTAATTGTATCAATAGGAGATAATTATTGTCCGGCTGCTGAACAAGGTGTTTGTTTCCATGATTGTTATAACTGTGTAACTGTCAACTCATCATAAAAGTCTCACATTCAGAAAAGCCCTTTGTAAAGCAAATAGCAAAATAAAATTTCAGCCTGACCTATACAAATAAAATAAAATAAAAAACACAAGTTGGTAAATGCAAGATCCTGTTGTTCCAAATTGTATGTTAGTATTAGTAACAGCTTCTCACTTTCTGGAGTTTTAATTATGACTCAAGGGACTGGGAAAAAGAGAGGGAGGGAGGGAATGTAACCTTTAACAGCCTCACTGGTTTCTATCCCTACCTTTACTGCTGTTGAACTAAAAATCTCCACAGGCTAAAATTCTTTACATTGCAAATAAAATAGTTTTTCCCTGGTTTTTATCAGCCCAGGTCCCTCAAGGAACTGACAGCCGGTTTATGTCAATGAACGAGAGTTATTGTTTTCAGGTTTGTTTTTCCTGCAAAAAAATGGTGTTGAACTGAAAGCAAATGTTGCTAATAACAAACAGAAGGCTCTGATTTGGGTTTCTACCAAGACAGCATTTTTGTGCATATTGTATGGTACTGAAAGCTTTGCAAAAGATGTAAATTGTATTGTACTCCTTCTCAAAGTTCCTAATGCAGTGCCACAGACCTTAATCCTAATACCATGTGATGTGATGGGGGCCAGAATGGCTAAAGCTGAGGAAGAAAGCCAGAGAGGGGAGGGAAACTGTGAGGTGATTTTAGGACTTTAAAAATGGAGATTACACTGATGAAGTTGCCATGCCTTGCCATAGCAATTCATTTAGGGTCTGGGAGGGGTTTGGGGGAAGGTGATAATCATTCACTGTGGGCTCCATCCTTTGAGATGCTAGGTGATTCCTCTGAGGTGCTGAATTCCTTTAAATCCCATTGATTTCAAAACCCATCTTTAGCTGACAAGGAGGCATGGGTTGGTTTCCCAAAGCACCAGAGACAAGTTCTCACATAAGATCTCACAGCTCGGAGCAGCTCTTCCTGTTTGCTGACTGATCTAGTAGTATTGATTTTGGAGAAGGTCAGTGGTCCTTCCACTTAGCTGATGGATGAGCAAAGTGACCGTACCTTTCTTATATAACTCAAAAGGAACTTCTCTAGCTGGTTAACCAGGGGAAGCACTGATGATCTCTGAATGGAGGTCTTAGCCAATCCTCCTTGACCATAAGGAGGCTGTTTGTAATGGATGTTTAAGAGATTAGGGAGCCTTAAGGATTCATCAAGGGTTGTTAGAAACCTCTGGGGAAAACATAAATTTAGGGTGGGTAGTTTGAATTAGAAATAGTTCAAACTGAAGTAATGAAAGTTTGTTGTTTTTTTAAAAAAAAACATTATTGGTATGGTTGGCCAGAGCAGGAGGTGTTGACATTGTCTTTTTTCAATCAAATAAAATACAGAGTTGAGAGAGTTTTCCCATTTTGACTTACTTCTGACTTCAAGATTCAAATGTTTTGAAGCATCAAAGAATGAAAGGTTCAGTTTTCAAGACAAACCAGTTGTACATCCCTAATGAAATCAACAGGAGACTTAGCCCCCTCACTGAGCCCCCTTGGTCATCCAATGGAACACAACTCCAGGAGCCTTTGCTGACTCCTTAACAATCTCTGTACCATAATAAGCAAATTAACCAAAGAAACCAACAGTTTTCCAGAAACATGCACCTGACAATACTTGAAGATTCCTGTTGGTATGTCTGAACTTCCAGCTTTCATAGTCTGCCTTCATGGAGAGTTCTCTGAAGGTTACAGAAGTAGATATGTGACATATAAAATAAAAAGAGTTCATAATTTTACTCTCAAAACTACTGTATGTAGAAGTTTTACATGCAAATAGGAAGAATGATTTTTTTAGGCTACACTAACAGTTACAGAACCAAAATATAACTATTACACTATGCAAAAACATAATTTGTCAAATTCCCATGGCAGCAGTTTTCAAACTGTGGGTCAGGACCCCAAAGTGGGTCGTGACCCTGTTTTAATGGGGTCATCAGGGCTGGTGTTAGACTTGCTGGGGCCAAAGAGCAAGCCCAAGCCCCACCATCTGGGGCTGAAACCCAAGCCCAAGCCCCACCACTCTGAGCAGTGTGGCTTTGGCCCCCTGCCTGGCGTTGTGGGGCTTGGGTGGGCTCAGGCTGTGGTCCCTTCTCCCCCGGGATCGTGTAGTAATTTTTGTTGTCAGAAGGGGGTCACAGTGGATGGATCTGGGAAGTTTTCCACAGTCTGATATGGTATTTTACGTTGGGGATGAGAGAGTGGGGCAAAATCCTATCCATATTGGAAATATAGTATATTGCTGTAGAAGAAATTTTCCTGTTTTCAATTATTTTGTATGTCTTTCCCTCTACTCCCTGTTTAAGGCCTGATCCTGCAAATCCTTAATCATATGAACAGTTCTAAGGAATTAAATGTCCCATAGTTATTACGGAGGCCTCTTTGGGTTTCAGGGTTTCACCAGGTTCATATCCAGTGGAGGGAGGGAGGGAGGGAGAAAGAAAAGAAAGAAAGAAAAACAGTTATCCAATTTTAGGAAAGAAAGGATCAAGACAAGAATAGATCATGAAAAACAGCAGCCGGAATGAATATTTTCTGTATTTTTAATGAAGCCCAAAATATAACCCAGGGACTCTTTTCAGGTTTGTGAGGAGAAAAAAAATTATCCATCTCCGTTGATGTTTTGCTTTTCAGGATGCTTAAAAAGCTAACACATTCTGAGCTGGTAATGGTTAACCACATTCAACGGTGTCGCTCTCATGGTTGTTCTTGGACCTCTTGCAAAAGAATTCCCTAACTCTTCTCTCAGTCCAACTAAACCTCACAGTTTCTCTCACTCCTGCAGAGTGGTCAAATTATTTCAAGAGTCATTCTAACTTAGTCTCAATCAAAATCTGAGTCACATTCCCAATACTGAGAATGTCAATCTTGAGAAGAACCACAGTAGAAATTATATGCTGACGAAATGGTAGTATTCTTCACTACTCTGCAGACAACCCAGGTTTATTTCCAAATTCCCAGCTCATCAGACTAGCAGTAGTGTAACAGTACAGTAGCTTACTAAACCTGAGGCAGAACAAAACAAGGGGGCATTATCATAAAAGAGAGATATTTTCAAAAGCATCTAAGAGATTTAGGAGCACAAGACCCATTGTCTTTCAGTGGTACTAAGCTCCTAAATCCCTTCAGCGCTGTTAAAAATCTCCCCCAGAGTGAATTAAGGTTTTCATCCTTCCCTTATGACTCTTGGCCTGTAGATTAACATAAAATATCATCCAGTTTCCAAAAGAGAGTGGTACTAGATCCAAGCATAACTTTAAAGCTACTGAACATCCCGCTTGATTCCTAAAATCGTCATTAAAAAGTTAACGGTTAATTAAAAAAAGAAAGATGCAGTACACTGAAAATGTTGTTCAACAAATATTCTCTTAGCGGATGTAGGTGTGGTAGTATTGGAGGCAGTTGACTTCAGAGCTGTTGTAATTTGGGTCATATTTATGTCACTGAAATGTAATCATTTTTGGTTTCCACACCACTACATTTTTAGACATATAGAACAATCCTGAAATGGTTTTGTAACTGGAAAAAAAAATTGTTTCCTTGTTTTGTTTAAAGGGACATTGTCAAGTGATCTACGCCAAAAATGTATGTTTTTTTTAAATTAAAAGAAAGATGTGGGTACTACCAAATATGAATAGTAAAGTTTCCATTAATTTAATTCAATTAAATGTATGTTATTCCCTGCAGAAGATGAAACCTAGGAGATGAAAAAGATTATGGGTCATATTCTGAAGTTCTCACTTAAGCATCCCATGGAGGCCAATGGGAAAATTAAAGCAGGTCTTCAGAATTTGGCCCTACAGTATAAACAGGAAATGCAATCAACAAATCTAGTTTCACAATGATAAGTGAATGAAAAACAAAAAATTAAACAGCATAAATGCTGAAAAAAATTTTACATTTTTACAAAGAAATCTGCCAGCTTTAACAAACAACCTAGATAGTTGCTAGCAACAAAGGCAAGGGACTTAAAATAACAATCAACATGTCTATAACTCAGCTGGACACTCATGTTTATTGCCACAGACCTGAAAGCAGCATGTTTCAGTATAAGTGGAAATGTCAGTGTCTGCCACTGTGATTCAAAGGCCTGCCTCAGTACACGTGCCTTCTCATCTCTCCTCATCCAGGTTTCCAGCATGAGATGCTCCAGAAGGAGTGAGAAGTCAGCTTCAAAAATTTATTGTAAAATGTCTGGTGGGAACAAGCTCCCCTCAAGAGCAGAGTCACATCATGTGGAACAGCATCTGCTAACTCTTATTTGAAAGTCTACAGTGTGGACATGATGGGAGGAGAAAAAACAATGGAAGAGAAAGAAAAAAAAAGGTGTTGTGGCTCGTGCTGTCTCATCGAGCTGAGCTGTGGATGTCTCTAAAGGGTTCCATGGACAAAGTGATTATCTATTTGGAAGTAAAGAAATTATTCAATTTTTAAGACGAATGGGTGGTTTACCAACTCCAAACTAATAAAATAAGACCTCTTTCTCAGACAGGATGCCCCCAGAAATATCCCTTTGGGTTCTATTTGTTGCACAAAAGATCTCCAATCTCCCAATCAAATGGGAGCTGTACTGTGCCTGGTGTTTTTATTTGGGGACACTTCCCAAATAACTTTCCCAGAATCTTTATTTTTGCCACACACAAAAAAAAGTAGTCATATAAGCCACTATGAGCTTTAAGAAGATATGAGCTTCTCCGTGATATGCCAGGAGTTAAATCCCATGAGTTTTAGGGTTCCTTCCATGATATATTTCCAACTTGTATTACTGTATTGTAGGCAGAAATTAGATTCCCACTGAAAGCAAAATTTACCTCTGTGACTCCGGATACAAGATTCACACAGCACAACGTCCAGGTGGGAAAGGTCCTACTCTTCTTAATTTTCTCATTACTACAACACTAATTGCACTTCCCTCTCCTACTTTCTGCCTTAGAAGCTTGCATTATTTTGTATGCCCACTTTATTTGCCTCTGTAGCTGTGTTTCCCTGTGAAGAGGCATCGCTTGCTTCAGCTCAAACACATCTTATGGCATTTCTGGATTCCAGGTATAGCCCAGAGCCAACTGTCACTGTGTTTCAAATGAGATACCACTGTAGCCGATACTAATGATTTGGGGACACAACTGGAACGTGAAAGCACTAAACTGCACATGACTGAACTGGAAACAGCAAAAACCTTTTGTGGAAGGAAATGGGACAGATATGGAAAGAAAGAAAGAAAGAAAGAAAGAAAGAAAGAACCGAGTTTCTCTCTTTCCACAAGTTCAATGTTGCCACCTTTGAGATTGGCTGTCCTGATGATGCAATTATTGTGTCAGCATGCCACAACACAAAATGGTGGACATTCTGACACCATGTGATCACCCTGCACCAAAATGTTATCACGCTGCACCACAATATTTTAACAAAGCAATGTTTCATGAGCCCCAAAGGTATATGTACAGTCCATAGACACTGCATGCAAGAAATAAATGTCCTGTTAAAAACAAATTATACTGTCCCAAATACACCTACACCCATTTACTTGGTGTTTTGTATCTCTTTGCCTCCAGAATATTGGCCAGTGTGGCACAATGAGATATATAACTTATAAGATAAATGAGCCAAACTATTCCTGTCACTGATAAGGAAGAGAGGTTAGGCTATACATACACAAGAGAGAAAACACAGTATAACTAAAAGCAGTGAGACTGAATGGCACCACAATCTATAAATCTGTATTTCTTCACCACAGAGAATATCTCTGTTCACACCAATGTCATTAATAACCAGGTTGAAGGGTGCATGAGCGAGGGTAGATGGATATTTGACTTTTCTATCATAAAATATCACTATAATTTGATCCATACAGAAATGCAGATCCATCCATCTACTCAGCCAGAACAAAAGGAACTGAGGGCAATTGAAGCTTTAATGACATAATGAGAATGAAATCCCGCAACCAAGAGGAGTGTCCAGCCATTTCAGAGGGGAAAAGCCTCTCTTTTGTACGCTAAAGCTATACACTGAAATTCATAAAGTTATTTTCCCCTCTTGGGATTTATACTCTCTGTACAAAATATAACCAGGAAAATTAGGAAATGTAGTTCTAAGCACTCTGAACTTTTGGGCCACAACCTTAGTTGGTGTATGTCACCATACCACACCAGTTTACACAAGCCAATGATCTAGCCTTATCTCTTCATGCTGAAGCTTGAGTGTTTGTCTTATTTGAAACTAGAGTGAGATGCCTGTTCCTCAATCTTTCAGGTTTTTACTAGAAAGAAGTAAGAAGCAAAACCAAAGTGCCATTGATGTAAGATTATAAAGCTAGACCCTCAGTAGATTATATACTGGTGCAGCTCCACTGAGCAGAGCCATAGCTTTCCAATATGTTTTCTCAGCCCAAGTGAACAAAGGTAGTAGTAATGTAAGAAATATCAAAATCATTAAAACGGGTGTATACAATCAAGACAGTCCTATATTATTACCTGAAAAGGCAATGAAATGTCAAAGCCAGACTAGACTTTTTTGGCCTCCAAGAACATAGACCCTAGTGAATCCTTTCATTTGAGATTACATCCCAAGTCTGGCCAGACTGTTCAGGCTACAGACATCAATGTCCTGTCATTAGTCAACTTCAGGAAATATATAGTATTCATTGCCCAATCTGCAAAGACAGGAAGTGAAGGAAATGGAAAAGTTGGGAGGGTGGGAAGGGAGGAAGTTCTGCTCATTGGTAGGTGATGGAAAGCAGTGAGAACACGACTGCTTCTGTTTGTTCAGTCCAGTCATCTAAAGCTTCAGTAGAGCGACAAAGACCTTTACCTCCTCTTGTGGGAATAGAATAAACATCACTGAGCCAGAATGTGAAGGCAAGTCTAGACCTGAGCAAGAAGGATGCTTTGGAGTTGGACTGCATTAAAGAAATTCCAGAAACCAACAGACAGAAGCTGTGCTGCTGTCGCCTTCCAAACAGGCAGTGTTTTTAGATTATGAATCAACTTACAGAGCGAGGGCCCGATCCAAAGCCCATTGCCGTCATTGGAAAGACTCCCATTAGCATCAGTGGGCTTTGGATCAGGGCCAGAGTGATGAAGCTCAACAAAATATTCTGAAAACTCAAAAGCCTTCTATACTTTGAAGGTGTGAAGAAAGATTTCCTAAGCAAATCATGAAGCTAATTAGATATACCCCTGAAAAGTATTCCAGATAGAGAAAGATCTCAGGTACTTAAAATGTCCCACTACAAATGTATGGGTAGAGTTCATTGTTTTGAAGCATGGACAGACAAATGACAATTGGATTTTGACAGATGAAAATGATTAATCATTGTGGCTTACAAATGGATAATACAATGAATTCACAATTTTTGGGGGGGGGGAATGGAGGTTGCAGCTTGATCCCCATGTCTTCAAACATAGGCAACTTTGGAATTGGTCTCATATTTTTCAAGCTTCTAACAGTTTTGTCTTCCTCAATAATGTCTCTCATCCTGATTGTTTCTACCCTATCTCTGCTTATTTTCTACAATAGAATAGCATAGATTTCTTAGACCTCTCAGACTCTCTCTAAGCAGTCCAAGCCTAACCCTAGGATTTTTGTGAAGTATGATCTGCGGGATCTCACATATGGTTGCACAAATATTGTAATACATTTTGGATGGAAGGTATTGGCTGTGGTGGGGAGAGAGAAAGGTGGTCACAATGGTTAGCACTAATAGAGTTCAGTCATCTGGCAGGGAAGTCAGATTACTGGTGACTGGAGGAAGAAGAGAGCTGAGTCCCCTGTTCAATCTTGTGGAAGGAAGGAAGTGATGATGGTGAGCAAGCAGGCAGTGAGATCTTGGTGTGTGCTGGGAGGAATGTTGAGATAGTGTGGTACCTTTGTAGCTGCACACACAGCACATGTCTATGATCAGCTCCATGTGAGCTAACTTAGAAATCAATGGGCCTGATTTTCAGAGGGGTGAGCATCTACAAGTCCAACAGAAGTCAATGAGAACTATGAGTGTTCAGTTCTGCTGAAAGTCAAGTGCCAAAATATAGATTTAGGAACCTATGTTAGATACTCACACTTGAAAGTATTGGATCAGGGGGTTGGTAATGGGATGTAAAGCCTCTCAGAAGCTAGGCTACCAATTCAAATTCAGCCTGGATCAGTAATAGTTGGCCAGCTGATAGACGGCCTAACTGAAATGAGTTGAGTATCAGAGGGGTAGCCGTGTTAGTCTGAATCTGTAAAAAGTAACAGAGGGTCCTGTGGCACCTTTGAGACTAACAGAAGTACTGGGAGCATAAGCTTTCGTGGGTAAGAACCTCACTTCTTCAGATGCAAGTAATGGAAATCTCTAGAGGCAGGTATATATCAGTGTGGAGATAACGAGGTTAGTTCAATCAGGGAGGGTGAGGTGCTCTGCTAGCAGTTGAGGTGTGAACACCAAGGGAGGAGAAACTGTTTCTGTAGTTGGATAGCCATTCACAGTCTTTGTTTAATCCTGATCTGATGGTGTCAAATTTGCAAATGAACTGGAGCTCAGCAGTTTCTCTTTGGAGTCTGGTCCTGAAGTTTTTTTGCTGTAAGATGGCAACCTTTACATCTGCTATTGTGTGTCCAGGGAGGTTGAAGTGTTCTCCTACAGGTTTTTGTATATTGCCATTCCTGATATCTGACTTGTGTCCATTTATCCTCTTGCGTAGTGAATAGTGAAGAGGATAAATGGACACAAGTCAGATATCAGGAATGGCAATATACAAAAACCTGTAGGAGAACACTTCAACCTCCCTGGACACACAATAGCAGATGTAAAGGTTGCCATCTTACAGCAAAAAAACTTCAGGACCAGACTCCAAAGAGAAACTGCTGAGCTCCAGTTCATTTGCAAATTTGACACCATCAGATCAGGATTAAACAAAGACTGTGAATGGCTATCCAACTACAGAAACAGTTTCTCCTCCCTTGGTGTTCACACCTCAACTGCTAGCAGAGCACCTCACCCTCCCTGATTGAACTAACCTCGTTATCTCCACACTGATATATACCTGCCTCTAGAGATTTCCATTACTTGCATCTGAAGAAGTGAGGTTCTTACCCACGAAAGCTTATGCTCCCAGTACTTCTGTTAGTCTCAAAGGTGCCACAGGACCCTCTGTTACTTGAAATGAGTTGGTGACTCCTCTCAATGACAGTATCATAACTGATGTTAAACACATTTGTTGGGAGTCTTGGAAGACAGGCCAAAGTCTGAAGAGATCTGGAGAGAACATTATTTTTCTTACTGTTAAGAACATAAGTACAGCCATACTAGGTCAGACCAAAGGTCCATCTAGCCCAGTATCCTGTCTTCTGACAGTGGCCAATGCCAGGTGCCCCAGAGGGAATAAACAGAGCAGGTAATCATCAACTGATCCATCCCGTCACCCATTCCCAGCTTCTGGCTAATAGCCATTGATGGACTTATCCTCCATGAACTTATCTAGCTCTTTTTTGAACCCTGTTATAGTGTTGGCCTTCACAACATCCTCTGGCAAGGAGTTCCACAGGTTGACTGTGCGTTGTGTGAAGAAATACTTCTTTTGTTTGATTTTAAACCTGCTGCCTATTAATTTCATTTGGTGACCCCTAGTTCTTGTATTATGAGAAGGGGTAAATAACACTTCCTTATTTACTTTCTCCACACCAGTCACGATTTTAATGTACTCCAGGTCAGGTCTGAGGCACACTGGCAAGAGAGCATAGGAATCTTGCACTGCCGCTATCTGTACAGATTGTCCTACAGATAAATATATTTTGATATACAGCACTGAGAAGTGCAGAGTGAGTGCTGCAGGGGGAGCCTGAGGACAAATCCTAGCTGACTTAGCCAAAATTTCTGCTGTGGTATCTTGGGGAGCACATACTGCAGGTGCAGTTCTGCCATACTTCCAGAGGTATAGAATGCCTTCACTCAGTGCTCAGCCACATCTTCTGCTTGGTGTGTGAGGACCTAGCACTGCCCTGAATTAACCTTTCAGGTAGATAGTGCTCGTAGGGGAGGAGGAAAGGAAGAGCATATGAGGTATCCAGAGGCATTGTGCAAGACCCCTGTACAATAATCCAAGTCCTCCCTCACATGTGTAAAAGACAATCCAAAAGTAAGCCATATGCAGCCATTCATTCCTCTTTCATTTTTGATACAGAACACCAGGAAAAAATGCTTTCATCAGAGTTATGTTTTTCTTCAAACCATGCGTCTTTGCATTGCTATCCATTAGAAAGGTCACAGTTGTCGCCTGCCCACCCCCTCCCCCTCTTTTTTCAGTTGCTGCAAGTCCAGCATGATTCCTTAAGTTGCAAAATGTCAGGTAAAAACACATGCTTTTTCAGTACTTGAGATTTTAAATTTTGAGGGCATTGAAAAAACAGATTTTAGAAGAGTGTTTTAAAACAAAGAATACTGCCTGCACTGAACAATTCACTTTGAGTGGGTTTCTTTCATTTTGAAATGGCACTGTCAATTAAGCTATGTGAGTGGCTATAAAAAGCCCATTGCATTACCAGATCAACAGGTACAGTACTTTTATATTCCTTATTGACTTTAAATTCCTTAGCATCTTAAGTTCACAAGCCCTGGCTAGTCACAAGTCAGATGTATGGCACACACAAAAGATATACCGGACCATTGGTTTTCTCACTGATGTTATAAATTCAATGCAATGAGGCATCCATTAAGTATTTATGAATCCTGACATACTACCACACAAAGATTAATCCTGACTTTACAATTTATTAGACAATGTCTTGTACAGAGTTACTATAGTTTTATCATGTAATGCTAAGTATGTCAAGTTGGCATCTCATATGGTCTATCTTAATTAATGCGGAGATCATTATTAATGACCTCACTAGACCCAAAAGCAAGTCAATAAGCAAGGTGATGCCCCATGACAAGTAGGTCTTCAATCTCCAGTTGAAGGTTATTGAATTTTCAAAAATATCAGAAATCTATCAACCACTAACCATTATTGCTATCCCTTAACATCAATGAAAACACAATACACGCAGTATGGCACCCATCAGTTAATCAAATACTGCTCTGTGACTGCTCTGAGTCAACTCTGCTTCTTTCTTGAAGGCTGGACTTATTTTGAGAAGTTCATGAATTGACAAGAGTTCATCTGTGTAGCTGATCCATGACTGGGAGAGGTTGCTCAGAAACATTCACAGGAAGGGGGAGAGAATAACAGAGGGTTTTTTTCCCCCTTCACATTGGTGGTGTTCCTAAAAGTTTCCGTCTTATGTCTTTTTGTATTTACCAGTTAGCACAAGTTAGAATACTGACCCCGGAATGTCTCCCTGGCATGAAAAAAGTACTCAAGGACTAGCAGGATAAGGCGGAAGAAACCATTTGAAGTGGTGTAAGTAGCTCAAAGTGCTATATCCTCATCTCACATCAAGAATAATATTGTACCTCTATTAGATTGTGATAATTAAATATGCTGTCTGGTTACAAACACAATATGTCCATTTAACATATATTGAAACTTTTGTAGCAATATAGGCTTGGATAATGATGACATATTGTACTTAGAATCATTGAATCTCAGGGTTCGAAGGTCATCTAGTCCAACCTGCTGCTCAAAGCAGGACCAATCCCCAGACAGATTTTCACCCCAGATCCCTAAATGGCCCCCCTCAAGGACTGAGCTCAGAACTCTGGGTTTAGCAGGCCAATGCTCAAACCACTGAGCTATCCCTCCCCCTTCACAACACTTTGTTGTGTGAAATTAGACATAGAAAAAGGGCAATATGCACAACGTATGTATTTATATATGTCATAAGTTTGCAATAAAGGATATTATTTCACTGTAACAAAATATTATGGTTGCAGCATTCTTAATGTACTAGATACACCTCTGTATACAAGGTTATGTTGCTTTAATAAAATGAAAAATTACCAGAAGAGCATTGAATTAGCTGGTATCAATCACCACTTCAGTGTTGGTGGTACATTTTCCATGCACTTAGGCAATGTCGTATCAAAAATTCCCAGCTATTCCTACAGGGCTCTATTTAGGGTTGGAGTTTTTATTGTTTTTTCCTGGGAGGTGTGGGCAGGACGGGGGTGAGTTATACTTGTGCACATAACTTTTTTCCCCAGCGGATCTTCTGCACGACAGGACTGTTGCATTGGCGGTATGGAATTCAGCAGACAGAAATGCGTGACCACAAGATAGCATCTGCATGAGGTTTGGCTAACAGTGTGTCATGATTTCAACAGCAAGCAAAAGGATTTCCTCCTTTCCCCCCACCCCCTTTTTCTTACCATAAATGTATACCATGTAAGTTTCAATACACGGTGATCACTACTTTGTAATTTAGTATTTTCCCCCAAATAAAATGCAAAAACAAAACAAATAGATAGACAACTATGGGGCATTTACAAGGGACAGTTCAGTTAACTCGCCAATTAAATCCAGTGTTACATCAATGCTTACACGTCTACCAGCAACCAAGAAATGGTACAAGAGTACACACACTTGTATTGGATTATTGGTTCAATTAGGCTAGACTGCTCCCATACAGCACACATATGCTGATGCTTCCAGTGCTTCCATTTCTGAGGCCTGACAGAATCTGTTGCCATTGCATATTCCTGGGCAATGGGGCTGGAGCCACATAGCCAATCTGTTAGTACTAAGATAAGGGGAATTTATCTCCATCTCAATAAAACAGAAACACTGATGCAAAAAAGCTACTTAACACTGTTGCCACATTATGACACTGAGGTTTTAACATCCAAAAAACCTGGATAGTGATTAAAAACAAAATCCTTTACCCTCAACACTGCTCTGATCTAAGAATATCAAAAGTCCCAAATATAAATATCACTGAATACAATTTTCTTTGCATGGTCCACTACTTATGTATTATGTTACAAAGACTATTTTTCATTGTCAAGTTCACTCCTACATGGGTTAATGGCCCCTTGATGGACTGGAAGAATTTTAATTGCATTTAAAGTATTCAACAATGTTTGATTTCTAAAATGGATGAGAGGTTTGGATTTAAGGCAGATTCTTTATTTGATCCTGCTTCTCTGTCTGCCTGTCTTTCTTCCCCTTCATAAAAAAAATCCTGCCCTGCACACAGTGAAAAAAATCCATTTTGTAGGATGTGGGTGTGTCTAGTTCCATCAATTTTCTGTGTAAATGAATCACAAATAGCCTGCTGCAGGGTGAAATAGCCTCTAAGCATACAAGTAGTCACTGGCAGAAGATTGTTGTATTGCAGGTCAAGTTGAAAGAATGTTCCCTACAATGGAATATATCAGTTTGGGGTTGTCTTCTGATCGGGAACAAGTGCTCCCCATAGAAGCTGTTTTTTTAAGATTCTAAAAATAAGTTGATATATAAAAGTGACTTCGCTGTAACACAGTGAGTCAGATCAAGGAGTAAGAGCCATTTATAGATTATGAAGTAAACTTTACCCTGAACCAACTGTTTAATCTGCAGAAAGAGGAGAAATATATTTTCAGCTTGGATGGAGCCTCATCTGCATAGTAATTTTGGGGGCAACAGGGAGACCCAAATGATTAGGAAACAGGCAACAAAACATACAAATAAAATTCCAACCAACTACATACACTCGTATAGACTAGGGTAATATAGATGATGTAAAAAGAACAGAAGTACTTGTGGCACCTTAGAGACTAACAAATTTATTAGAGCATAAGCTTTCATGGACTACAGCGTCCGAAGAAGTGGGCTGTAGTCCACGAAAGCTTATGCTCTAATAAATTTGTTAGTCTCTAAGGTGCCACAAGTACTCCTGTTCGTTTTGCGGATACAGACTAACACGGCTGCTACTCTGAAACCTGTCATAGATGATGTATATAGTTTGCTGCGCTTTTGCATCATTTAACAACTTTTTAAAATCCCCCCTCCCCAATAGCAATAGTCTCCAGATAAACAACTATAAATGTGAATTTATGAAGTTTCATTATTACCATCTGACACTATCATGAATGGATATCTTTCTGCAAAATGGACAGTAGTTAATAGGGTGACCAGATCAGCGCTATAAAATATCGGGACGCGGGGGCGAGCAAAAAAAAAGGGGGGGGCGTTTCAAAGGGGCTGGGAGCATTAGCTGGCCCCAGCCACACGCGCTGCCCTCCCCACGGAGCCTCCCGCCCCCCGGCCCACCACGGGCATATGCGGCGCATATGCGGCACGCGGTGGATCCGGGCAGGGGCCGGGTGGGCGGCACAGGCCGAATCCCCACTGCTGCCAGGGAGCCCTGCGCCTCTCCCTCCCGCTCACGGCTGCGGCTCCTTCACAGCGGGACGCGCCTCCTGCCGCCCCGCCACATGCAGCGCGCGTCCCCCACGCCTAGTCTCCCTCCTGCCGGGAAGGAGCCATTGGACGCACGCTGCATGTGCCCGGTGCGGGCTGGGGGGCGCGTCCCGCCGGAAAGGAGGGAGAGGTGCGGGGCTCCCCGGCAGCAGTGGGGATTTGGCCCCCACCCCCGCGCCGCCCATCCGGCCCCTGCCCGCTCCGCGCTGCCCCCACCCAGACCCACCACACTGCCCTGCGGGCTGCAGGGCTGAAGCAGCCTCCAGTCTGTGCTCCCGGCCCCGGCCCCCGGCAGTGCTCGCCGTCGACGCCGGTACTCCTGCTCTGCGAGAGGAGTACGCACAGTTGACGGGGGAGCCTGCCTGCCGCGTCTGGACCCGCGGTAAGTTCAAACTAAGGTACTTCGACTTCAGCTACATTATTCACGTAGCTGAAGTTGCGTATCTTAGTTCGAAGTGGGGGGTTAGTGTGGACCAGCCCTCAGAATAGAACAGAATTCTATGGGCCCAATTCTTATTTATACTAAGGCCTCTTTAGGCTGCCAGAGTGGCCTAATGGGATCTCAGTGTAAATGGGAATTTGATTCTATAGGTTGATTTAAAAAATTCTACAGAGAAGTCATCATTCTCTATTAAATGCCACAGTACTTTTCCACCAGGATTTGTCAAGAAAAGCATTTAGTATTAAATCCAGGTGTAGATTGTCCTTCTTCAGTATATTTATTGTTGTACATTCTACTTATTATAAATTTGCTTTTGCAGGAGAATGTTTAAAAATGTTTTTTTACTTTTAAAGTCTCATTTCAACAATAAAAATTTATCTTTTTCTTGACATGGCTGTGACATCCAACAGCCAATCTGAACACAATTAACATTAGTTCACTTGAATGCTAATGGCTAAAACACTTTGAACTTTCATGCTATAGATATCACATGACTTGATGAGGCCCAGTACAAAATAGTACTTTGGTAGCTGGCATTAGGGTTGCCAAGCCTCCAGGATTGTCTTGGAGTCTCCAGGAATTAATGATTTACATTACATTTCATTACAGATTATGTTGCATGATGAAATCTCCAGGAATATATCCAACCAAAATTGGCAACCCTAGCCGGCATTGAGTTTTTGTCCATATCTAATACAGGTCGGGGAAGTCCAGTATTTTGACTGGATTCTATGTGTCACCCTTGAAGAGCAGAACAGCACAGGTAACAGTTTATTGGCTTAATTTGCCAACATATTACAGAATCTAGGATTCCCTCCACATCCTGCAGCTAGAGTATGTGTGATGTTTTAATTCTTACTGTATTTACAAAATGCCTCTCTGAGCACTGGTAGCATGCACAAAAGAATTTTAGAATTAAAATGTATTTCTTAAGAAATACGACTCTGTTCAATCGGAAAAGACCGTTGCAGCGATGTGCTGCCAAACTTTTAACAAGGGACTCCCTCAAGATTTTTCTGTCTCTCTAAATCTCATCCAACACCAACAGATCTTGAAATCACAAGTGTGGAGACATTTCACAACTCCTCAAAATAAAGGCACCGTGACCTAGTCTCACACATTATTATTAATTAATATTTTATAAAACAATCTAGATGCTTTAGTCTGAGGACCTCTTACCACTCCACTGTAATCCCTGTTGGATGGGATTTTGCAGCTCCTACAGAACTCTGCAGAATTTGGTAGTCTGTCCCATGAAATGAATCACCATTTCATGATGGCTAAGTGTATATATCTAAATAACTATTAATTATTCACAGAAATGAGCCAGGTCTACTACACAGGCAGAACAGGCCAGCACCTAGGAAAGTGAAGTATTGGGACAGCAAAATGTTTAAGGACGGTATATTATGAAAGTGACCGTAAGCTGTGAGGAGTGGACATGTTTTTTTAATTTGACTAGAGCAGCAAAATCCAGACAGCTGGTGTTGGATATGTATCAACAGAGAGAAAGCACTATGTTGAAAATCTGAAAGACACTTTTTAGAGTAAAGCATTTAACGAGCATATCATTCTTCACTGGTAGAGTCTGCATGAATTTCTATACATCAGGTCTTCCTAAGAAGTGAAAATAAAGATATTATTTCTCTTTTCTCTGTTACATACTGTATTTTATATGCTCTCTCCCATAAATTATTATTTTCGGTGTACTCCAATAGATTCTCTACTGCTTGCATTTCACAGAGTGGAATATATATTTTCTCTGTATAAACCTATGTACCTGCCTAATTCTCATTATCAGGGATGGTGGTTCCACAGGTGCATTGATTCAGCACACATCTCCATGACTGGTTGCAGAAGTTAGAATAACCATCAAAGTGTGTGAATGTTATTTTAACACGTGCGATATCATAGACCAGCTAGACTCATACAGGGGAAAATACTAGATTTTATTGCCCAATATTTTAAATCTCCCACAAACACACATAGACATAGGTACATACTTTGCTATGGAAATAGAATTAACAAGAAAGCAGAGGCCACATGTATTTTTTGGCATCCAGGATAAATTGACCTAAAAATACAGTTTGTCCATCTGATAAAGCACTATCTAGCTGGGTGGTAGGAATCAATGTCAGTAAGGATTTTCTAACATCCCAGTCTCTGGTAATTTTTCACGGACTGAGAATACCGGTTCCACAGATTTCCTTCTAAATGTTTCTTCCCTCTGGGGAATGCAGGTCAAGCTCTGAAAACGTATCCCACTTCCTTGCCTGACATGGCCAATTCCTAACCTAACAGTCCTTAAGAATGTTCAAGAATTCCTTGAAGAGATTTTGTATTTTGATTTTCTGAAGAGAAGTCTTCATGAATCTGAAGATGGCATAAAAAATTATAGATGAATTTAAACCCCAGATTTGAATGAAACACATGAACATGCCCACACAGAACTATGGAAAAGTTCTGAGGTGATTCGCAATTTAGACCAATCTTTATACAAGGCCTGAACCAGAACCCTAAAACTGAACACACCTGACTTCAATAAAGCTTTTGATACTCCCTTGCACAACCTTCTCATAAACAAACTAGGGAAATACAATCTAGATGGAGCTACTATATGGTGGGTGCATAACTCGTTGGAAAACAGTTCCCAGAGAGTAATTATCAGAGGTTCACAGTCAAACTGGAAGGGCATATCAAGTGGAGTCCCACAGGGATCAGTTCTGGGTCCGGGTCTGTTCAATATGTTCACCATAATTTAGATAATGGCAGAGAGAGCACACTTATAAAATTTGGAGACAATACCAAGCTGGCAGCAATTGCAAGTGCTTTGGAGGATAGGACTAAAATTCAAAATGATCTGGGCAAAGTGGAGAAATGGTCTGAAGTAAATAGAATGAAATTCAATATGGACAAATGCAAAGAACTCCACTTAGGATCAGTTGCACACATACAAATTGGGAAATGACTGCCTAGAAAGGTGTACTGTAGAATGGGGTCTGGGGGGTCATAGTGGATCACAAGCTAAATATGAGTCAACAGTGTAACACTGTTGCAAAAAAAGTGAACATCATTCTGGGATGTATTAGCAGGAATGTTGTAAGCAAGACATGAGAAGTAATTCTTCTGCTCTACTTCGCACTGATTAGATCTTAACTGAAGTATTGTGTCCAGTTCTGGGCCCCACATTTAAGAAAAGATGTGGACGAACTGGAGAAATTCCAGAAAAAGCAACAAAACTGATTAAAGGTCTAGAAAACATGCCCTATGAGGGAAGATTGAAAAAAATGGGTTTGTTAAATCTGGAAAAGAGAAGACTAAGCGGCGACATGATAACAGTTTTCAAGTACATAAAAGGTTGTTACAAGGAGGAGGGAGAAAAATTGTTTTTCTTAACCTCTGAGGATAGGACAAGAAGCAATGGGCTTAAATTACAGCAAGGGCGGTTTAGGTTGGACATTAGGAAAAACTTCCTAATTGTCAGGGTGGTTAAACACTGGAACAAATTGCCTAGGGAGGTTGTGGAATCTCCGTCAGTGCAGATTTTTAAGAGCAGGCTAGACAAACACCCATCAGGGATGGTCTAAATAATACTTAGTCCTGCCATAAGTGCAGGGGATTGGACTATATGACCTCTCGAGGTCCCTTCCAGTCTTATGAGTCTATGAATTTAGGGTAAATTTGGATCTAGCTTTGAATGTCATACATAGATCAGTATCTCAGTTACAGCAAAGTGGGTTACAAAGGTGAAACAGTAAATGTACTCGATCGTGCCACACTAATGGTCCTATTTCATAATAAATATGCCTAGCTGCCACATACCAAAGCTTGTTAAGTTTCGTTTTTAAGAGCTTCCATGGGTATGTATGGACTACTGAATTGCACAACTAAATCCCCCCACCCCCCTGCTGAATCAGCTTGTAATTTGTGATGCAGATAGGCCTCTGCTGTATCTCAGTTAGGTAAACTGTATCTCAGTTTGCCTGGTTTCAGCAAACCCAAATTGGAAGATTATAATTGCCAAGGTTAAGATCTCCTGTGTGTCACTTCAGAAGATCATGCAAGCCCTTGCAAAGCTAGCCATTTTCTCTCTGTATAAACCCCCTGAAAATTCCACCTCTCCTTCATTCCTCATTTTTAATTCCTCTTAGTTCAGGACTGGAGGAGGGGAGGGGATGAAACAAGGGGCAGCTGGGAGAAGGTGAAAATGGAGGGAAGCTAAGATAATGTCTGCATTGGTAGAGCTGCTGTTGCATGCAGTGAGGAGATGTACAGGGAATCCAGAGGGCCAAGGAAAAAGGAATAATACAAAGGGGAGAGTAGCAGGTGAGAAGGGGTAAACTAGTGAGGATTCAGAGAGACTGTTAGAAGGAGGCTGAAATGAGCCACGCAGGTGGCGGTACTGGTGCAGGAAATGAGCAGGTAAGGGAGTTCCTTACAGTAGCAGCAAAGCTAAGGCAAGTGGGGGAGCAATGGAAACAGCAGAAACCACTGGGGATGAGGGAAGAAAAGGGAGGACAAAACTGTGGGTGCCTAGTTAGAGGCAGGTGAGAATGGAGTTGGCAGAAGCAGGAGTGGCACCAGGGTTTTTGCCGCCCTAGGCGGCAGCGCTCCTCCTCTGAGCATTCGGCGGCGGGGGTCCTTCTGCTCCACGTCTTTGGGGCACTTTGGCGGCGGGTCCCGGAGCGAGTGAAGGACCCGCCGCCGAATTTCCGCCGAAGACCCGGAGCGGAAGGACCCCCCACCACTGAATTTCCGCCGAGGGTGGCAAAATGCCACCCCCCAAATCCTGCTGTCCTAGGCGACCACCTAGGGTTGCCTATTGGAAGCGCCGGTCCTGGGCAGAAGGAGTTCTACCAGCTGAAGCTTGCTGCAATAGCTCTTGGCCAGCTAGGGTGATGGGTGCTCTCTCAATGTATCTGCCCATAAGCCAGAAGAAACAGTGCCATTTGGAAAGGCTGCTGGAGGTAGGAGGGAAAGGTAGGAGAGAGAGATCTGCCTAAAGATCATGGGCCAGTTTTAATTCTCAGTTACACCAGGGTGAATCTGGAGCATATCCACAGAAATCCCTGGAATCCACAGGAAGACCATATGGCATTACAATAACACAGACCCCCTATACCTAAAAGTTAGGATCATAAATTGAACTACAGCAGAATTTTTAAAACCATATAGATGAGAATAGTGCTAGAGCAAAAACAAAGCATGAACTAGCCCAGGTGGCTGCCGCTGAGCCACGCTAGATCAGAGGCATGAGGCAGCACTGCAGTTGGCTCTAATGTAAGGAGATCCACCAGTGGTGTAAAGCCAGTATAATGGCTCCTACACCCTTCCTCCACAACTGACATGGAGAGCATCACTGTGGGAAAAGGTGCATCAGCCCTTCAGACAGTTGGCAGCTGGTGTAAGTCTGCTAGGGAAGCTGGAAAACTGCACAGCTAGCCCAGGTTTGGGCAAGGAGAAGGTGGCTTAAAAATTACCTTTGCACATCTCCCTTCTGAGTTGTGCTGTGTGCTCCTTAACAGCTGCCTAGGATCTGCACCTAGTTCTCCTATATTTTAGATTGGTCCAGTATTTTTTATATATATATATGGAACAAATGTGTTAACTCAGTATGAATAAATGAATAAAACAGCTTTTAAAAAGGAGAACGTGAGGGTATTTAATCAATCAATGGTAAGTATTTCTCAACAATCACACAGAAGAAGCGAAGCATGTAGTGAACTTTAGATTGCAGCATGTCTTTACTTGGTATTTATATACACAAATACTGGGCATTAATCATTATTTATAAAAATCCCATAAAAGGTATCCATGATTTTTTTTTGTTATTCCATAAGTGAGTAATGA
This sequence comes from Trachemys scripta elegans, assembly GCF_013100865.1. NCBI lineage: Eukaryota > Metazoa > Chordata > Testudines > Emydidae > Trachemys > Trachemys scripta. The sequence goes on along the minus strand of NC_048299.1, from coordinate 61,754,703 downwards.
CTTGATCATTTAACATCCATGAGTCATAAGTTTTCCCTTGTAAAGAGGATAAGATCAAATCCCATGGCAACATGTTTGGTCGTATTTAAGCCTTAATTGAATGTTTTTCCCCTTTTCTCCTTTGCCCTCCATCTTCATAGCATTCTCTGCTGTATTCTCTTCTCTGGCTTAGAAAGTGGTCTAAGTTCCAGTCACAATATATCAACATATGCTCCTCAACAATGTATTAACAATTCCAATCCTACCATGCTAAAATCTGTCTTGAGTCAAAGTAGACAAATAAATGCTCATCACCCTGCGTCTAACTGTAGCTGAGGCAGTAATATTCCTCACTCTTGCTGATAATATGAATGGATTTTTCCATGGCATGTCAAATCAGTTTTTGTTTGTTTGGCTGTTTCTGAAGGAAGGGAAAATAAATGCTTCTAGACTTTAATCGTGTTGTAGTACACATAGGCTGCTAGTAAGATACTCTCTGTCCAGAGCATAATAAAAAATTCCTGAAGTGAAAAATTTTGGCTTTCACTGCTCTCTTGCTATATCTATACTTTGGGAATGACTGGCAATAGCAACATTTTTTAAATGCAGTTTCAGGGGAGTTGAGCGCACAAATCCCATTAACAATAATGGGATTTGTATGCTCTACTCTAAATACTTTGAACATTCTCCCATAAAGTTATAATGTCTTTCCCTCCCCTCCCTCAAAAACCAGTAACAATTCTACATTATTTAACATAATCTCACTGACAGGTAATTTTGTGACATGAAATTTATGACAGACTTGTCCTTTGAGGGCACGTTTCACCATTAATGTTTCCTTTTAAAAACTGTAGCATGCATTAAATGCTCATACCAAGCTTCCTCATGTTTTCCTTGGAAAATCTTGCTTTCTGTGGTATTTTACGTTCCCCAAATCCCTCTTTACTTCCCCCTCCTCGTCTTCTAATACCCAGGACACACTTGAAAATGAAATATTTCATCTCCAAAGACCCTCCTGGTAAAATATTTTTTAAACAAACACATTACAATATCCACCTATTACCTCAGACATTCATGTGGTGTACATTTTAAATAAATGTCTACCAGTTTGCAATTTGACCAAGTAAACATGAATTTAACATGACTGTTCCAGCAAGCTACTGCTTACAACCTATTATTTGCCACCAGATTTCTATGCAGTTCATTAACAAAGAGGGCCACAAGCTCAAGCTCTTATAGACCAAAGGGCTATCTTTGATATAAAGATGTTCTGCTTTGGCTTTCAGCTCTTATAAAATGCAGGTTGCTTTACCTCGTGTATTTGTGTAGGTGACTCATTTGGGAGTTCTCATAAATACCTTTCACATGATGAATCAAAACAAGTCATGCTACTAATTAGCATGAAATACAAAATAATTTCCTATCTATGCAGACAAAATAAAGACCAACAGAAGAGGACAATGCCTTTTTCAGTTGTCACATAACCCAATGAGATTCAAGCACCACCATTGTGGATATTACCAATAGAACACAACAGAACATCACAAGAAAGACTCGTGAACTGTAGTTTAACATATGTCATTGTTACTTTACAAGGTAGAATCTCAAGTTCTAACGAAAAAACTAACTGATGAGGCAGCAAGTTAAGAGTAGGACCTATTAAACTAACTTACAATATAAGTGGAGTTCTTGTGTATATTGCGGTGCACCAGGACACAGGAGATAGTTCAATTCCCACCTTGACCATGGATTTTCTGTATGGCTTTGGGCTGGAATGACTGAAATTGCCAATCAAAACTATATATTGTGGTATTGTGCAGCATATTGTTTTAAAACCCTGTGTTTGCAAAACAAGCTCTAACATTCCTGAGACTTTACACTTACTGATGTGGCTTGAGTTTCTTGCTTTCCTACTATCAGCACTTTCAACTTCAAAATGTCATTTTACGTAGGGGGATCATTATTGTACTGCGAAAGTGCCTACGGGTCCACCACCATGGTTCAGAGTTCCATTGTGTTAGTCACTGTACATTGTCACAGGATGGGCTTCCCCTCAACTACAGCAAGGGTAGCTCATGAAACTAACTAGGAACCACCACAATATTTTTTTGTCTTTATTGAACTTAATTTTGCTTTAAAAAAAAAGTCTCCCTTTTTTAACTAACAAGCAGATAACAATAACAAAACGTCTTCCCCTTTTTAGGGTACAATTAAAAAAACCTCACAGAGCATTCTCCTCTTTGCACAGTACAAACAAGGCTCTCCAATCTGTACTCAGGAGATAAGTATTGTCTTCCCCATTTCCAGTCACATCTTGCTGGCCTTTAAAAAAAAAATCTCACAGCTGGATCGTATAGTTCAAATTAACCGCATCTGCACTGGTTCTCCAGCCCACTTAATCCCTGCCCGATTAAATTCCTTTCTTGCAGAATGTGTAGGGAAAACTGAGTTGTTGGCCTACCAACATAACTCTGCTTCTGCTGTTGGGGCTCACCCAAGAGCAAGATGGATAGTATATGAGACATGATATGGCTCACAGAGAATAGCAAATAATGCTGAAAATACAATCTTACTGTCTAGATGTTACCTATGTTGGGTACTCAGAATTTTATTTATCTGCTAATGGCTGCTGCTTTTGATCCTCAGCCATTTCTTGAAAGACATCTTGCAGTGGACGTAAGACCTAAATACAGCAGATTCTACTAGACTGAAGTCAAGGGCAAAACTCTTACTAACAATAATGGAAACCAGATTGGGCCCATGATTTATTAGAATGCCATAGAATTGGATAAATAAGGAAAAGATAAGTTAAGATGTTTTCTGCCATGGTGTTTCCTCCCCTATGAGAAAAAATATATATGTTCCGATTCAAACACATCGCACTACAGTAATGCACAGTTCTATAGTACATGCCATCTGAGGAACTCAAAGTGCTTTTCAAACTTCTAATAACAGAAGTCTCAAAACATTCTGCAAAGCATGTGCTATCGTTCCCCTTAAACAGAAGGATAAACTTAGAGAAAGAGAAATGTGCTTGTCAAAATTTGCAGAACAAGTCATCAGCAGAGCCAGCAAAAGGATCTGGTAACCCTACTCTAAATATTAGACATCAGTGCCTTTCCCATATAAAATAAGTTCTGAAAGGCTGACTCCTGAAAAGCCAATAGTATTTCCCTTTGATTTAATCAGGATCATCCCCCCACCCACTGACTCCATGCGCACACTCACAGGAACAAACAGGGAAATGGAAAATATACTCTACTTCTGATGCACTTATTCCAAATACAGGATGGTTTCTAAACCAAGGGGGAGCATATGTTCTCTGAAGCCCGCCTGCGCTACCACTGAATGGCCCTGCTAAGGGCTTTAGCATTGCAGCCGGCATCACTACAAAGGCACTCACTTCTAGATTAGTGGCAGTTGGCGACTCAGTCATCCATTTTTCATTTTAAAGAAACCTTTTTAAGACTGCATTCTTATTTTCAAGTGGCCTATAAATGCACTTCTCCTGTTTTCATTTTCTTTATTCAGCCCTGGGGATTTTGGACCCTCTTTGCAAGCAATAAATTTGTCCTTAAACCTTTCTGGTAATAATATATTTAAAAATGAATCAGACAAGGGGAACAAAAACACAGGCCACCTTTCAAAGCATTTTTGGCAAAGCGTCACAGCTACACAGTGTTTGTAATCAAATTGTGGTCACTAAGCAGAGTACTATCGACCTCTACAAAAATGCAAAGCCCTATGTGTCAAAACATGTATTTTACTCTGCTGCCCCCTCCAGGGCCATCCTCCCCCCTTACCAGGCTGACAAAATGGGCCATATACATTAAAAAAAAGGGGGGGGAGAAATAAGAAAAAAGGGAAAACATCTACTGCAGCTTTTAAAATTGGTGCTCTAAAAGATTTATTTGAGGTCTGAAGAGACAGCACTCAGAACTTGACAGTATGACTTACAGCACCAGGGGGTGCAGGGGAAGGGGGCACAGAAGCAGCTTGGGAGAAGAAAAACTCCAAAGTCTCATGTTTAAAATGCTCTTGGAATACCTCCAACTACCAGTCCAGAACAATGTTGACATTTAGCCTTTCTAATCAGTGTTGTCTGTCACCCAGGGCAGAGATTCCTGCCATATGACGGAGCTCTTCTGCAATTGGCAGCACCAGGCTCCGTCCCTCTGTTCTCCGCTACTCTCAGCAACCACGCACCATCACCTATACTGGCACTCATGACAGACCCCGCTAATTTTAATTCCACAAGAATAGGCTGGGGCATATAATGGCCAGGGGCTGGGTGCAACGTATACACAGGGTATATGGCTCAGCATTATCTGCTGCCTGGAAAGTACTTAAATACCACAAATGCACCTCATTTGATGAGTGCTGGATGGCTCCTGCCAGACTGGAATCAAAAGGTGAAATAAAAGCTCATTTTAGTGCAGGTTCTGTTTAAAGAAATCCAACAGAGGCTGTATATTAAAATATTTCATGCAGCAACAGACCTGGGCTCTAGAGAAGGTGATATGTGTTGAAGGGAATCAGCTTTCTCACTCATTCACCCACATTTGAGAGATATGGATAAAAATGCTTTATAAATACTATTATATCATATTTATTTTTATTATATTTATTATTATTATTACTATTATTATTATTTCCCAATAGGGTTTAAGAGTCATGAATGGTCATTGTACCTCTCATTGTTTAGAAAAGGATCTTATCTTCATATACCGATGAATACACTCTTATCCCTCTTATGAGTGCAATCTCAGGTGCCGTGAGGAACAGAGAACCACAAAGAACAGCTGTTTCACATTACATTTTGTCCAGCAATACAGGACAAGAAGACAATCTGGCACAATTTAGGCCTGGATGACAGCCAACTCAACAAAGATCAAGACTGGAAGGTGCTACACTGAGGAGGCAATGGTAGAGCTTGATGAGGGAGTCTGCAGTGACAGCCTGCACTATATCCAAGTATAACCAAGTCTCTATCAGTGCCTCATTTTTAAGAATACTAGATTAACCCACAAAACAAAGAAAAAGAAAAGCAGGGAAAGAATTCTTACCATTCCAAGAACTGTACAAGACAACTAATAGCTGCCTATCGCCATTGATAAATATACACACATCTCATTGGTATTATTGGGAGTTCTGTTGCAGAGAGAGACGGGGAAGTTTATTTTATGTATTGCCACTGTGTCATTTTGAATTCTTAGTCTCACACTGACCTTACTTCAGCAAGGCACTGAAGTGCAAGTCTAACTTCAACCAAACAAGCAGTCCCACTGACTTCATCTGGAGTTGGGACTACACCAGGGCCGGTGCAACCCATTCAGCAACCTAGGCGGTCGCCTAGGGCACTAGCATTTGGGGGGCGGCATTTCGGGTTCTTCGGCAGCGGCCGGAACTTTGGCCGCCCCGGTCGTCATCGGCATTTAGGCGGAGGGAGCAGGGGCAAGGGGACGCAGGGAGGGCCGCCTGCAGCAAATAAGGGGGGGGGACAGCACGCAGGGGAACTGCTCCCTGCCCCAGCTCACCTCTGCTCCGCCTCCTCCCCTGAGCACGCCGCCCCGCTCTGCTTCTCTCCCTCCCAGGCTTGCGGCGCCAAACAGCTGATTGGCGCTGCAAGCCTGGGCGGCGGGAGAGGTGGAGCAGCGACGGCGTGCTCAGGGGAGGAGGTGGAGCAG